>NC_137053.1:16738566-16861041 GCF_032717465.1 Coenobita brevimanus | reverse complement strand
TATTAACTGTATAAACTAAATTATCTAAATACTACTAAATATTATTGTGTAGTCTACCGCTCCTCCAGTGCTACATCAGAACCAAGTGTATTTGACTCCATATCCACACGGTTGACCAACCTTAACCTCACTCTTAGGTCAGAAATTACCGTTTTGGGTGATTCTAACATACATAAAGTAGAATGGTTATCGCATTCTGCCAGGACTGACGATATTGATCTAGAATGCGAGCCGATTGCAGAATTGTTTAATCCCACGCTATTGGTAAAGCAACCAACCAGAGGAGCAGATAATCCAGACCATAACGCCTACCTCTTGGATATATTCCCGACAAACAATCCAGATCAATACAGGATCGAAGTACTGTCACCACTTGGATCCTTCGACCAAAATCCCACAAAAGCCTCATTAGTCAGTTCCCTCAAAATTCCCTGTTCTGAACCTGTCAGGGTGACCCGATGGCACTTTGACAGGACAGACTGGGATGGATTCAGAAATTATCTTGCTGACAATCCATGGCAGTCTTTCTTCTCTAGTGACATCAGTTCTACCCAGTCCCACATTAATGACTTAATAAAAGCTGTCACGGAACAGTTCATACCACGACAACAGCTCACTAAAAGATCAGACTCTCCAAAATGGTTTGATAACAATTGTGCCAGAGCAACGGCCCAAAAGTCATTAACATATAACTCTTACTTACAGTCAAAAACATCTGAATCACGTAGTCAATTTAAACTTGCTAGAAACCATGCAAAAGCAGTAATAAATCTCACTAAGTCAAACTTTCTTCACAACCAAGCATCCAAACTACTAAGCAACCCTAATGACAATAGAACATTCTGGGCAACTCTCAATTCTTTCAATAATAACTTTTGACAAGTCATCATCCACTCCTCCTCTAAAATCTTCAGACGGTAACATTATAAATGACCCGCATGGTAAAGCGAATATCCTTGCCAGTACATTTGTCAGAAATTCTACCTTAAAGGAAGTCAGCCAGAACGTCCCAGTACTATAACTTGACTCTCCCGAAATTACTCCCCTTAAAATACAGACTAGATACGTAAAATCCATCCTAGACAATTTACCAACCATCAACGCACCAGGCCCAGATGGAATTCCTTTGTTTTTAAAAGGTGCTCCCCAGAACTTGCTTCTGTTCTAGCCAAATTATTCAGACTATGCATCGGTACTTCTTCGTTCACTAATTCTTGGAATGACGCCAATATCCACCCAGTTCCGAAGGAAGGAAGTTCCTCTGACCCCTTTGATTAAAGACCAATAGATATCATATCTTCACTTGTTAAAGCATTTGAAATCGTAATGAATATGCACATAGTTAAACATCTTGAATCCAATAACTTATTTAGTGATGATCAGTATGGTTTTCTCCAAGAAAGATCCACCATTGATATACTTATACTATCCATCAATCAGTTGACCAACATGGAGAAACTCATCCCCTTGATAATTCTAAAGTTTTTGACAAAGTGTGGCACCGTTCCCTGTTATCCAAAGTCCCTTGCTATGGACTAATGTCTTTTGTTCCTCTGATTTCCTCATATTTTAGCGACAGAAAGATAAGAGTAAAAGTACTCGTATGTGATGTACATTCCAATTTCCACTCAATGCCGGCATGCCACAAAGATTAGTTTTCGCGCCAATCCTGTTGCTAAGTCATATTAATGATCTCTTATTTGTCACCCATAATTCCATCCACTCATACGCAGATGACGCAACTCTTCACAACTCAGTACAGCCATCTCCATGAATAGACTTTTCTAGGATCAATGAATGGGGACGAAATAACCATGTCTCAATTAATACTAGTAAAACCAAATATATACAATTTACTAATAAATATTGCGAGATTCCTATATTACCTCCAATGCTACTAATATTCCTATCCCCTAATGTATTGAAATTCTCGGTGTTTCACATAGCAATGCCCTCAGCTGGACCTCTCATGTCAGATCACTTGCTAAAAGCGCCTCAAAGAAGCTTGGATTATTGTACGGAGTTCGTAGGTTCTTAAATGACGAGCAGTTAGCTATAATTTATAAGAGTCATGCTCGCTCTCAGCTGGAAAATTGTTCCCCCCTGTGGAATGGGTGTGGAGAGGTTACATTAAAACAACTAGACAAAATTCAGAACAAAGCTGTTAGAATTAATACTAACCCTGGTATAACAAATAAACTACCTCCCCTACAGGTAATAAGGAATGTTGCCTCCCTTGCAATATTTTACAGATACTTTTATGGCAAATACTCAGACGAAGCTGCGTCCATTGTGCCACCTCTCCATGCCTTCCCCTCTACTACACAGGCATCTGTTAGCGATCATGATTGGAATGTCACACTGCCATAGGCAGAACTTCCGCCCATCAGAATTCTTTTATTCAACGAACTGCATCTCTTTGGAGCTCGCTTCCCCAGAGCTGTTTCCCTCTAAACTTCAACCCACAGCTGTTTAAGTCCAATTGTTAATCTGGTGTATGGATTATTATTTTTTTATTTGTTTTTTCTTCCTCTGTTCTGTTATTTAATATATATATATATATATATATATATATAAAGGTATATATATATATATATATATATATAAAGGTCATCTAAGTAGTAAGTAGTACCATGAAGATCCTGTATGGTATAATTAATGGCTCTCTGGAAGGTGGGAGGGGCATTAATCATACCAAATGGCATAACTTTATATTGAAACAAAGCAAAAGAAGTGATGAATGCAGAAATAGATTGGGCTCTCTTAGTTAATCCAATCTGATAGTATCCCTTCTGTAGATCAGTGGTAGTGATATATTCAGATTGACCTACTGCATCTATCAAATCATCAGTTAAAGGGAGAGGATATGAATCAGGGACAGTCACCTTGTTAACAGTAAGGTAGTCTGTACAAAATCTATTACTACCATCAGGCTTAGGGACTAACAAACAGAGTGAAGCCCAAGGAGAATTACTGTACTAGGTTCCGCCAAGTTATGCTTCAATAAAAAGTCTACCTCTTTCCTCATAGGGTCACACTTGATGGGATTAATCCTGTAAGCCGGTTGTCTAATTGGTGAACCACATTCAGGCATCAGAGATATGTCATGAAGTAGAAGGTTTCAGTAACCTGGAAAATCAGAAGTCACTTCAGGGAATTCTAACAAGAGAGACTTTGTATCATCGTACTGAGGGAAGGCAAGTATGAAAGATGATTATTAATATCTCGTAATATGACTGTTTGTAGGATTTATCTTAGGGGAAGGAATATCAACGACTTCAATCTCTGGCTCATTATATAAATTTTCTTGAGGAGTTGAGGCTGAAGTGACAGTTGACTGTTCCAGAGGTTTTGTCATAATCTTGTTACATATTAAAACAGAGCATGCCGAGTCCTCCTCTAGTGGCCTTTCAACATAGGGCTTAAGCAAGTTGATGTGAACTAACTTTGTGTCTCTACATCGATCTGGGGTACACACCACACAACTGTGATATGACAGTTCTTCAGAGATCGAGTAGGCCCAGAATATTTACTTTTCAATGGGTTTCCTGGTACTGGAAGGAATAGAAGAACTTTATCTCCGGGGAAAATAGTTCTATACTTTGATTTCTTATATCTGGCTTTCATTTTACATTGAGCTTTTTGAAGATTTTGTTTAGCTATCTTTCTAACTTAAACTAGTTTGATTTTAAGGTTGATTATGTACTGAGAGACAGACAGTTTGGTATGTGGATTATCTTTAAACCGTTCATCTTTCAATATTTCAAGGGGCCCTTGATTTCTCTACCACAGAGTAACTCGAAAGGATAGTAAACCAAAGATTCCTGAGGAGATTCCTTGATGGCAAAGAGCAGCATATCTATGTCCTCATTCCAATCTGTCTGGGTCTCTAAACAATATTTCTTCCACATGGATTTGAACGTTTGATGAAAGTGTTCAAGGTAATCCTGGGACATTGGGTGGTATGGTGAGGATAACTGTTGATCTGTCTGAATAAGTCACTAGTGGTTTGTCAGACGATCACATTGTATTTCCCGGGGATTCCCTACAGAAGTAAACAGGTGCAACAAACACTCCAGTTTGATGTTGGCATTAATGTTTTTTGAGTGGATAAGCCTCAGGATAGCGAATGGCTGCACATATTAGAGTCAGAAGGTACACATTTCTTTTCTTGGTTTTTGGCAAAGGACCTACACAGTCTATGGTTATATTTTCAAAAGATTCCGACACTACTGGGATTTGTTTCAGGGGTGTAGGAGGTATGCCCTGATTAGGCTTTCCTACCATCTGACACACGTGACCGATTTAATGCACATCACTAAGTGCGCTACTGAGCGATACAATTGTTTCTTTATCGTTCGCCTCTGCTTGCATAAACCGTTAGCCACGCCTTCTTCCGGTGGCTCGTGCTTCCTGCCCATACATTATTTGAATTGAGTCTTGTGTTGCTGTGACGGAGAAAGGTTCTGTGCTCAGAAGTGGAGAGGTCAGCTAGCACCCCAAGCTCCACTAGTTCAGTAATTCCAGTACTCCCACCTTAGTGGTGATACATAGCATTCATCGACTGGTATTGTGTATTTTGTAGTTTTAAGAGCTTAGTTAAGGTGTTTTTTCCTAGGCGTAAGTATTTAGCTTTTGTGAGAGTGAGTGAGTGCGTCTCATTTACTTGATTTGAATTGTAACGTTAAATTTATTTTTTGTGATTAATAAATTTAACAGTTCCTTGAGCTTAATGTAAGTAAACTCTTGTTTCATTTAATCCAAATTATTTTCCATATAGCTCCTAGCTTGCATAAACATTTACTATTCATAACTGGTACTTAGACCAGTCTTGTTGTATTAACTTAAAATCCGTTGTGCCAGGAGTTAATGCATCAGCAAGAACCTGATGTTAATATTATTAGTATTAGTTATTTATTGTCAGGGGTGATGTAATACAGTAATTCAGCAATTGTGAGTAATTAGTCTCTGCTGTGTACTGTTGAGGAGGTTTATAAATTCTCGTTCTCAGAGAATCGTAAAGTAATCGTTGCTTGATGTAGCAAGACAATCATTGTCTCTGCTCTTCAATATTATTGAATATTATTATCAATTTAAATAATATTTAAGCATTTATATCAAAATTACCGTGATATTTTTAAAACCCCGTGACAATTGGCGACCTCATTCCAGGATATTAACTCCTATAGTGCTCACTCATTCATATTTAGGTATTTATTATTAAAGTTTATAGGTACAAGTTTACCGGTGGTTACCGTTGATTTTTGAATTTTGCTTTATTAATCAATAGAGTACTTAACTCGTTTATTTTTGGTAACGCCAGACGATTTTATTCGCTCCTGGGAAGTCGCCCATTGTGTTTATTATTGAGTCTTCCCAGTCATTTACATTTTTGATTTATTTTTGCCAGTTAACTGATAAGACTGGTCACCACTAGCTTGTGTCTGTATTCTTTACTTGTGTTTATTAGTATTCGTCGCTAAGCAGTCAGTGCTCAATTTCGGTTGTTTAATAAATTAGCTGTATTTGTACAGGAAGCCAAAGATATGGGTCTCACAGACCCAGAGAAAATACAGAGTTACGTTCTCTCACGGTTCAATTACGAGCAAGAACGTGAGAAAGATGCTCGTGAAGAGCGTAGGATTCAGCGCGAATGCGAGCTAGAACAGCGAATACGAGCGAGAACAGCGTGAGGAACGTGAAAGAGAGCGTGCTTATGAACAAGAGCAGCGTGAGAAACAGCGCGAATACGAGCAGAAACAATACGAGCTCGAGTTAGAAAGAACAACGAGACAAAGAACGAGAACTTCAGACACGTCTGTTGGAGTTGGTCAAAGCTCCACGAGCGTTCTCCCTGCACATGTCCTGGCGACCCCACGCATCAAGCTTCCTTCATACAAGGAAAGCGGCGAATCGAGCCGTACATAGCCGTTTTGAGGACATGGCAGACATGTATCAACTGGATGAGGCAGCTAAGCGGCTTCAGTTTCTTAGTTTATTTGAGGGCCACAATCTCACATATGAGATGATGAAAGCTGCACTCATTAAGGCGTATGGTCTCACAGTAGACGACGCCAAAGTTCAGTTCATGCGAGCTCGTCTCCAAGACAAGGAGACAGCTGTTCAGTTCCTTGATCGTCTCACAGCTTACTTAAATGAGTGGATGGAGAAAGATGAAACTCCTTCCACGCGTGAGGGGATAATTGACCTTATGCTGCGTACACAGCTAGAGAGGTCGTGGCCTGCTGAGCTCATAGCACAGCTTAAGATCTGCCAGGTGAAAGATGCCAGCCAAATGGCAGAGAAGGCTGACGCATTCTTTACTCTCGTAAGCAGCAAAACACCTGGAACAGAAAACCTGATAAGTCTGGGAAGCCGTCTCAGACTGAACCCCAGCACCAAGGCCGTTCTCAGAGTAATGGCCAAGGTCCAAAACTGCAGTGGAAGGACCAGGGGCAAAACACTCAGAAACCTGAGTGGAAGCGGTACAACAAGTACCCTAACCAGCAGCAGTATCAGCCACGCAACCGACCGTCGGGACAAACTTTTTCACCACCAGCTCAAAAGAGGCAGGAAGCGAACGCAGCCTTCATTCCTCAGCAACAGCACGGTGGTCACGTCCCAACCAGTGTGGGTACTTCCCCACAGTTCACTAGTCCCACAGTGACAGTGAACCCCCCTCCACAGATGGCCAATGTTCCATCTTCTCAAGTATATAACCCTCAAGGCACAATGTTTGCCACATCAATTCAGCAGCCTCATGAGTGGCTAGCTGCTTCCTCCACAGGCCCTCCCACAGGTGACAGTACCTTCCTTGTTCAGCCAGGGTTTGTGGGAGACATTCCTGTGAAGGTCCTGAGGGACAATGGTTCCTCAGGTTGCTCTGTCAAGCAGAGTCTAGTTCGGCCTGAGCAGTATACAGGTCGACAGATCCATATTGATGGATCAGTGAGATTGTTCCCTGAGGCATGTATCCAGGTGGCATCTCCATTTTATACTGGTATGACACTTGCAGTTGTCATGCCAGAGCCTCTATTTGACTTAATAGTAGGCAATATTAATGGAGTCAAGGATAGTTGCTCCGATGGCGCTACTCAGACTTCGGCCATGACTGAGGCTCCAGACTGTGTCACCCCAGTGATCATTGAATCGTCGCAAGATCTGATGTGCAGTCAACTTGTTGTACAAGAACAACATTCTGACCCGACACTTGCAGCCGTGCGGAATAAACAAAAGGGTCGAGTGATTAAGTATTCACGGGGAGGTCGAGCCAAGTTCCTTCGCAAACAAGGACGGCTCTACCGTGAGTCACGAACACCCAAGGGCGAGGTTCGACTGCAGTTTGTCGTTCCTGGGGTCATTGTTCAGCCTCAGGAGGTCACATGGGCAAAAGGAAGACCCAGGGCCGTATCCGAGCTGACTTTTTCTGGCCAGGGATGGGACGGGACATAGATAGTTTTGTCCGTTCCTGTAGTGTGTGCCAAGGTATCACCACTAATCAGGGACATGCCCTTGTAATCTCTGAGTCAGTTGAGAGACAGGGTAGAAGTTGAGAGGCGACTTGAGGCTATGGAAGACCCAAGTTTCCATAAGGATTCTCAGCTTCCCGGTACTAATATATGTACCGTAGGTTAAGGGGGAAGTTCGAGAGAGAACTCCGCAGAGGCGACTTGAGGCTATGGAAGACCCAAGTTTGCACAAGGATTCTCAGCTTTCCGGTACTAATATAAGTATTGTATTGTAGGTTAAGGGGGAAGTGAGAACTCTGCAGAGGCGACTTGAGGCTATGGAAGACCCAAGTTTGCACAAGGATTCTCAGCTTTCCGGTACTAATATAAGTATTGTATTGTAGGTTAAGGGGGAAGTGAGAACTCTGCAGAGGCGACTTGAGGCTATGGAAGACCCAAGTTTGCACAAGGTTTCTCAGCTCTCCGATATTAATATAAGTACTGTAGGTTGAGGCACAGGTTGAGGAACGAGTTTGCACAGGATTCTCAACTCTGCCGATCATAATCGTGTGCTAAAATTAATGGCGACCTCGAGTGTACTTTTCATAGCATGTACTGACTAGAGTAATTGTAACATAATAAGAATTTTGTCTCATTGACACTTTTGATGCTCCACCTTAATTGGTTTTGCAGGTTCAGCAATGGGTGTAGCAGTTTTGCTATTATTTACTGTGTCATTTTACACGTAGGTACAGTTACACTACAACTGTCACACCTACACCGTGTATTACATACACCACGCTACACAACAATTAGTTGTCAGTGTAAATGTAGCGAATTTTCGCTCAGTTTGACCTGAGTACAGGATTTTCACCGTCGTCACGGAGTTTTTCCCTCAAGCTTGCTTCTATTAACGTAAATACATAGCACACACACCACAGTGTGAATCTTGTGTGACTGAGTTAGGATTTATATGTATGTATATTGAAATCATTCTTCTGAAGGAAGAAAGATTTAATTTTCATGGGGCGTAATGTCACGAATCAATTCGCGACATTTCCTTTTTGTGAGAAGCCACGAACTATTAGTGGAAAACTCACTGTGTATCGCTCAGTTAACCGTTTCTCTCTCCATTTCGGGGTATACTTTTCAAATCATTCGTCACTTTCAAAAGTGACCGATTTAATGCACATCACTAAGTGCGCTACTGAGCGATACAATTGTTTCTTTATCGTTCGCCTCTGCTTGCATAAACCGTTAGCCACGCCTTCTTCCGGTGGCTCGTGCTTCCTGCCCATACATTATTTGAATTGAGTCTTGTGTTTGCTGTGACGGAGAAAGGTTCTGTGCTCAGAAGTGGAGAGGTCAGCTAGCACCCCAAGCTCCACTAGTTCAGTAATTCCAGTACTCCCACCTTAGTGATGATACATAGCATTCATCGACTGGTATTTCTTTTGTGTATTTTGTAGTTTTAAGAGCTTAGTTAAGGTGTTTTTTCCTAGGCGTAAGTATTTAGCTTTTGTGAGAGTGAGTGAGTGCGTCTCATTTAATTGATTTGAATTGTAACGTTAAATTTATTTTTTGTGATTAATAAATTTAACAGTTCCTTTCTTGAGCTTAATGTAAGTAAACTCTTGTTTCATTTAATCCAAATTAAGCTTATTTTCCATATAGCTCCTAGCTTGCATAAACATTTACTATTCATAACTGGTACTTAGACCAGTCTTGTTGTATTAACTTAAAATCCGTTGTGCCAGGAGTTAATGCATCAGCAAGAACCTGATGTTATTATTATTAGTATTAGTTATTTATTGTCAGGGGTGATGTAACTTTCTCCAGAGGCTAACAGTACAGTAATTCAGCAATTGCGAGTAATTAGTCTCTGCTGTGTACTGTTGAGGAGGTTTATAAATTCTCGTTCTCAGAGAATCGTGCTAAGCCAGCGTAAAGTAATCGTTGCTTGATGTAGCAAGACAATCATTGTCTCTGCTCTTCAATATTATTGAATATTATTATCAATTTAAATAATATTTAAGCATTTATATCAAAATTACCGTGATATTTTAAAAAACCCGTGACACACACATGGCATGATTTTACAAACTGCCTAACATCTAGTTTTATACCCGGCCAGTAACAGTGTTGTAAGAGTTTCTTGTAAGTTATCAGGATCCCCAGGTGACCTGCAACCCATTATGGGCCAATGCCAGCCAAAACTTCCTAACCGAGGTTGGTACGACAACCTGATGAATTTCAGACCACGTATCTAAATGTTTCAATTCTGTAGGACGATAAAGCCTCATCAACACCCCGTCTTGATAATAAAAACCAGGTATTATACAATTCTCTCTGGTATCTGAAGTTAGTGTCTGCAGGACGCTATAGAGAATCATTCTCCTGGGCTGTGACCAAGTTTTCTTTGGCAATGAGTTTAGAATGTAGTTGCTCTGTAGAAGGTATAGGAGACTTAGATTGGGAGGTAACAAGTTTCTGGGCTCTAGTGACCACACAAGCTGGAAATAAATGTGGCCGAGAGATGTCCAGGTCAGCTGTAGGACTCTTCCATTGGTTTATCAACTACAGTTTAGCTGAGGATCACTAAAGTACCTGCCAAATCATTACCCAGAATTAAATCCAACCCAGCGATAAGTCGTTATGAGTAAGTCCTACCCTGACATTTCCCTTTACCAAATCACAGTCCAGGAAAACCTCAGCCAACATCACAGAAGGCCTACCAGAGAAGTCTTGCAAAACCACCTTCTCCCCAGTGCAATTTTCCTCTACACCAGGGAGACTCCGAGAGCACAGGATACTCTGAGCAGCTCCTGTGTCTCTGAGGATGGTCATAGGATGGGATTCGCAGTCTGACTGTAGGGCAATCATCCCTTTAGATATGAAGCCTTTAAAGAGGTCAACCTTGTCACAAGATGTGGCAAGGTTTGTCAAAGGTCTAGGGTTTTGAACTGTGTTAGAAGTTACTCGAGATTTATTTTGAGATGTTTGTTGAGTTGAGCTTTGTGTTGTGGATTGGGACTTTTTGTGAGGAGGATTCCACCGTTCTGAGGAGGAGAGGATGCTCTACAGTTGGGATGTGGGCATCTTTCTATGGTGTGGTCTGTCTGTTTACAGTATATACGGAAGAGTTTCTCAGTAGTCTTAACACCCAAAGTTCCAAAACTAACCCCAGAGGAGGACTTTACATGGGGAGGACTACCCAGCTTTCCATCTCCAGCCCTATGTGATCTGTGGATAACTGCATAACGGTCAGCTAACCGGGCGGCTTTATTCAAATCTTCCTCACCTTTATCGTCTAAGTATTCCACGTCATTGAATGGCAGTCTCTGTTTAAACTCCTTCATTATCATTAATTTACAAAGTTTCTCAAATGTTGAGACATTTGAATTATTTATCCATTTATCATAAAGTCTACTCTTCTCATCAGCAAATTCCAAATAGGTACTATGCAAAGGTTTTAAATAATTCCTTAAATTCCTGTGATGGCTCTCTGCAGTACTGGAATAAGCGTCAAGTATAGTTTGCTTAACAGATTCATAGTCATCCACATCTTCCAAAGCAGCATAAACTGTTACGCTTTACCCGTTAACTTTGGTCCTATATGCTAAGTCCATTCTCCTTCAGGCCATTTCATGTGTTTAGCAGTTTGTTCAAACTCCCGGAAAAAGTCACCTGGACTATCTTCCCTGAAGTCAGGCATGAGAGAGAAATGTTTGTGGTTGAAAAGTGATTTCTTTTGCTGCTTGATTACTCTCTACCTCTAGTTTATATTTTTCCAGTTCTAACCTCTCTTGTTCTAAACTAATCTTTTCTTGTTCTGATCTGATTTTCTCTTGTTCTAACCTAAGTTTCTCCTGAAATTTCTCTTTCTCCCAGGCTAACTTTTCGGGTGACCACTTATCCAAGGGAGAAGGTGGATTGTCCCCTTCTCTACTTATTGGAGCATAGGTCATAGGAGTCAAAATCTCAATGGTCTCCGATTCTATAAGTTGATGTGTGACTAGATGTTCTAGAACTATATTCTTCAGCACTTCCTTAGTAACATTGGAACCTACTTCCACATCAAAATGTGTCGCCATATACCTCCAGTCACCTTTTCGGATTATGGCATATTCTAATTTTTTAAGTGAGCGTGCTTGACAAAAGTCTTTTACATTAAACTGATCCGACATGATTATACTATATAGGTCATGTGTGTTAAAAAGAGATTGCCATTCCACTACTCAAGAAACTACAGGCAATAACTCTCTAAGCGATGGCCAGATAAAATGGCAATCCGAATAGGTATCTGAGTGATTAAAATTGTTCAGAGAGGGACACTCGGAAACATCCGGTCAATGAATCCAAAAATGTGAGATTAATTTAGATTAATGGCAGAGAGGTGGCAGAACAGAAGTCCTCAGTCTTTTGTTTTACCAATTCTGAACAATACTCAACCACTAAAACAATCCCTCAATGAGGTGATTGTTGGTCTCCTGGAATGTGTTTTATAGCAAAGGTAGACAATGAAATAGAGGTCTTCATTTCTTAAACTGCCAAAGGATGCCAGAACTACAGTTAAGACGTAGACAGTAGAGCAAGGGGTTGCATCTTATCTCAAAAGAGTATAGGGATACTGGATAATTTGGGTCCGGATGAATCCCCGACACCAATAGAAGTCAGACTGATGAAGTCTTGCCAAGACAGAAATGGGATAAATCAAATGGAGGAAGGAAGTTTGAATCCTGATGACCTGTGCATTCTTTAAACCCGGGGCTCCTATACTATTCACATAAATTACCACAGCTAGTATCAGCTATCTGTAACAAAAGCAGCACAAACCAATAAAATCAGGAATGACATTTTAAGCTAGTTTGCTAAAGAAGATAACCAAACACTCATTATCACTCATTAAAAGAAATTGGCACAAAGCTATACTAAATACAGAATGCAATCTTAGGTCAGTTCTACGGTATAATGAGCAACACCACATCCAATAAACAAAGAAAAATAAATAAATGAGTCAAAGTACCAGAAAAGCTTTCAATATAAAAATAAAGTGGTAAATTAATTAATACAAGTTGTAAACAATCCTGGGGAGGTCGCCATTTGCTACGACTCTAAGCTTGATTTTCTATCCTTATAACCATCTGACAGCGTTGGCCCAAAGTCATAAGCAAAATAATGAACCACTCAGTTTTGGGGAACTAGAGCAGGTAATTTTTAAGAAGAGGTACATGGAAAAGAGGTTCATCCGATAGATTATAAACAGTTAACTTTCTTTAATAACAAATAAAGAAACTTACCCCATTTACAATATTTAAAAGTTAAAATTATAATAACCCAAAATCCACTTAATGTACAAAAGCCACCAAATATTATACTTAAATATTACAAGCATGGCTTTCCTTTAGAGAAGAAAATAAAGATAAAGAAATTGGAACTATAGTATGAATTCTGGTACACTATAATTCTCAGCTTATAAAGTAGAAATAAAATTACCCCCACAGTCCGCCAAAAGGAGGGAAGTACTGAATAATTACAGCTATAGTAATTGTCTCGAAACGTTATGCATCAACTGTAAAAGTTATCCACAGCAACACACTTATCAGTTATCCATCAAACCTCTATTGGTAAACAAAAAGATACAGAAACACCAGGCTAGAGACGGATTACACAGGTGGAGTGACCTACCCCGGCAGTAGATCAGAGTCAACTGAAGATCCTATGGTTTTCCCAGCCTAGGTAAACTTTGACTGGGGATTCATAAAAGTTCAGACATTACAGAATCAGTCTCCATGGAGTCAAGGCCTCAGCCAATGCCTCTGTATGCTGATAATTCGTAAAGCCTCGAGGCAGCAGATGGTGAAGAGAGGGACGAGATTACATTTCCTAGGGTTCAAAGTTTCAATGTTGTTCTGATCGGGGTTAATAGCCATTCCCGAATCATCCAGGCCAGAATGTAACACTATATATATATATATATATATATATATATATATATATATATATATATATATATATATATATATATATATATATATACTTTCTACATCCATTTACACCTGCATAAGCACTACCGGTATATACACAACGTATCTGATGCATTCTACAATTACACTCCTTGCACACACACACACACACACACACACACACTACTCCTTTTACTGCATCTGCATGGTCCTGAGGTGAACGAATCCTTGCAAAACACGCAAAGTTGCAGTTTCCTGCACGCATGACACATATGCCTTGTTAACACACACACTGACACACTGTCTAAACACTTAGTGGTCAACAAACTACAATACATACATACCTTTAACCCATTGTATCCCGGAGTTGCTGGGCGAGGCACTTTTCCGGGAGGGTCTTAAGAGTACCGCTCTCCGCCTATCGGCTCATAGTCGCGAAGCTCACAGGTCCATACCCGGGGGTTCCCTACTTTATTAAGGTTTGAAAATTCCCACTTCTGTCCAATACTGTGGACACTGGGCTCCAATGGGATATACAGAGATACAGACATACAGACAGACAGAATCTTTTACGTAGGCTACATGGTTTCTACATTAATTCACTCTTGCACAAGCACTTTCTTTGCACCCACAAAGTATACAACACATTCTATATTCATTTCTTGCACACACACACACACACACACACACACACACACACACACACACACACACACACACACACACACACACACACACTCCTTTGCAGCCAATCTAGTGAGACGTCGACTCGTGATGGATCCCTATTAGAAACCTGTCGAAATCATTTGATGTGAGAGGTCCAGGCAGTTTCAGTTTTATGTACTGCCCCTCTCAGCACTGCACTAGCCTCTACCACTTACATGTCGCTCTTGTTCGTACATGCCTCCCATCTGGCTTTCCTCCTGTCTTTCCCTCTCCCCTACCCCTCCCACTAATTACACAGCTGATTACTGTGCAGGCACTCAGCTACCACTCCTTCTATCTCTTCCTTCTTTCTATATCCTTTGCTGAATGTAGCATATTCTCTCTCTCTCTCTCTCTCTCTCTCTCTCTCTCTCTCTCTCTCTCTCTCTCTCTCTCTCTCTCTCTCTCTCTCTCGTCCCTTCCCACTAATGAATATGGTAGCAAGCCTTTTATTTTCTTCTCGTACTTCTCCCTTCCTCCCTCACTTTAGTCTATTTCTGCTGTTCATTACGGCACCATTCCCTCCCTCTAGCTCTGTTCTCGTCTCAGCAGTTTGTTCCGTATGCTACTCAACAGCTGAAACAGAGGGGAGGAAGAACGACACGAGAACAGAGAGAAAGAGAGAGAGAGAGAGAGAGAGAGAGAGAGAGAGAGAGACTTATTAATTGATTGACTGATTGATAATAACTGATAGAAATAATAATATCTACCTTTTAGTTGATATATGTCTGCATCCCGCTCTGGTTCAACCCAATCCGTTTTTGCAGCCTACACCAGTTCTTGCAAATATTATCTTCCTTTTTCTAATTCAACTGCAGTTTTTCATTAGGTCCATCTCCGACCTCCCACATCTACTCAGCCCTCAAATACAGGCAGGTTATTTAGTCAATCTTCTCTTTTATGTACTTTAACTCCCAATTTTCAGCTGAGTCCGTCATTCCAATACCTTTTGCCCTTTAACTTATTTTCCTAACTTCTCTTCACTTGCCGTTTGTGAATCTGGGAAATGCTTAAGTTCCCTGCCTTTTTGCCTATACACCCTTGTTACACCTTGTTTATGTTTATCTACTCTGCCGATGAAATAGAACCAGTGAAGACTAAATATGATACTGAAATAAGTCATAAACTGATTCTTTTCTTATCTTATATAATAGGCAATTTTGTAAACAGTTTTCCTTTTGAAGGCTTAAAGTGCTCCGTCCCCTCGCAATAAGAATGTGTAAACAACAAGAACCGTGAAAGCTACAGCAAACAAAGCGTAATGGCTTCAATACGATGATGACCGTTGTATTTTTGGCTTGGTTCCAACAGACGATAATTATTCAGTTCAGGAGATACGTTCAAAGCTGGAATGAGATATATAAAATCATCATGAACCCTTTCACTGCTGGAGTACTCTCTAAAACTGTTCTGTATATTCTATGGTGACAGCAAAAATAAGTATTGGCATAACGTCCTTCGAGTAAAGATGCCAAGAAGCGAAAGAGAATTTAAGTCATAAGTTAATACCAAGAGCGTGAAACCAAATCAGTCATACTTACTTTCTTATTTCTATTACAATGCTGGGGAAAATAATCATCGAATGTAGTTTGTTGGCGATAACTTTGGAACTACGTCCACATTTCCTTCAGCATTAGTAAAGTCATCAGTGACATCAACACGAAGAGCATCAAAAACATCAACATCTACTACATCAACGAAATTATCAGTAACCGTGAACCTCCATCCCTGGGACATCAGTTTTATCTCACGGTGGCTACCTGTGGACGAATTTGTTCAGCATGGGAGAGATTTTCTAAAGGGAAGGATTAGATGTAGTGTTCTTTAATTCCTTCGCTACAAAAGGTGTTCCCAGACCTCAATAAAATGACCTTGAGCAGGGGTTCTCAACCCTTTTAGCACCAAGTACCCACTGAATTATCAGATCATCTACGCTTACCCCCATTAATCTGACAGTGAATATAGAATGGTAATATGTTAAGACTAAATTCAGTACAGTGTTACTACAAGCTATATTATCAGTTGGTTGAAACTGTAATGAATTTGTTATGCAGTTAAGCATTAAGACCATAATCAGTGTAAAGTAATACTACCCAGGACTGAAACTGTGGGTACTTTATGAAGAAACTAAATATCAACACTAATTCGGTGTAGAATGATAATATACCATCTATTGTATGAGTAATGAAATTATAATTGCTTCATTTGCCAAGTAAACATTACAATCATATTTTAAATATGACAACTTCGGTGTGTGAAGGCTGTGCCTGATCAGTGCAAACAAGTCCTTCAATTCGAGAAGCAGTATTAGACGAACATATTCCGAGGTCATGCTCCACATTAAGCTTTTGTCGTTGTTTAGTTTTCACGTTCAACAACATTGAAAATCCTTGTTCACCTATGTAAATACTAGGGTACATCAACAAAGACTTAACAGTAGCATCAGCTACAGCACGGAAAAGCTTACTCATTGTAGAACAGACCTTGGTCCAAGGAAGTGTTTCAAATGTATCTTTTGCAACAGTATTTCATCGACTCCAGGAATTCTTCTTGTATGTTATCTGGGAGAGGGTGCTCATTACCAAAGAATTGGTTTCTAATAAATTTTATCCCAGCTTGCTCAGTTTGGGGAAATACGATTGTAACTCCATCTGCGGGGAAAAAGATCTGTTTGCACAAGGTGAACCAATTTTAGTATCCCAGTGCCTTTGCTTTTATCATGTGCCTCACTAAGGTGTTCAAACATGCTAAGATTTTCGTCACTGACTTTCCCTTCCCACAGCTCCAGCTTCATGCTGAATGATCCTAGTTTGTCTGTGGTAAAACGGCCCTGGAGAGTTAAGTTTAACGAGATTCAACATAGGAATATGTCCTTCAAGTAGGTCAGCCTCTAGAGCAGAGGTCGGCAACCTGTGGCTCAGGAGCCGCATGCGGCTCTTTTAGGACACTTTTGCGGCTCCAGGAGCTTCATAAATAATCACTTATTCTTTCAGAACGAAGACATCATATAACACATGGAAGGCAACAGTAGACTTTTAATTCAGCTTTGAAAAGATCTATAACTACCAATCGTTATGAATTCTAGAAAAGCAAGCCATATCTTTATATTTAGAAGTACTGCAAATTTCGGTCTATGAGACAATTTTGTTTTGTCTTGCGGCTCCGAGAGTACTACATTTTTATGAAACTTTAAAATAAATGGCTCATCTAGCTCTAAGAGTTGCGGACCTCTGATTTAGAGTCACTTGTTTCTGACAGTTTCTTAGTGAACTCAAGCGATTTTGTCTTACTTCACGTTTGAAGAATTCGGAAAGCTCCTCCTTCAGTGATTCTACTCTTGATACCACATTCGCCCGTGACAACCAGCGAACCCCGGCGTGAAAGAGTAATACTGTACTTCTTCATCTCCAAATTCTTGGCCTGGTAGGTGGGCGAGAAGTGTGTTTAATGCACTTGATAGCATTTACCATGTGCACAACATCAAGTAAAAATCTTTTGGTGAGGAAAGTTTAAATGCCAGAACATACAGTATATATGAAGCATACGGTGATGATGCCTTGTTTCAGGATCCTCCTCGTTCACCCTCCTTCGAACCCTGATCGACGGTCATGCATTGTTGGTGTTTCATCAGTTGTGCATGCATATATATTATTCCAGAATGCCTCTCATCCTCAAAAAAAAAAAAAAAAAAAAAAAAAAAAAAAGAATGAAAGAAAAAGAAAGAAACTTCATGAGAAAGGTCTTCTCCTCTTGTAGTCGACTTCAAATCATGACAGAACCTGTACTCCTTCTTGAAATCTCCACCAATGACGAACTGTACAAATACCATGAGTTGGGCACAAGCAGCCACGTCAGTCGACTCATAAAGTTGGACAGCAAATTTGTCTAAAGATGTTTCTATTATCTAAGCAATCACTTGTTGTTTGATATCTTCAGACGTAACTAATAAGCGTCAATGAACAGTATCATTTGATAGGGGTACTGATGAGACCTGCTCCGCATCACATCCAATAAACAGTGGACTATATCTTTACAGCAAGGGACAATGAACTTCTCTGCAATGCTGTGAGTCTTTTTCACTGTACAGTTCTTAGTGATGGCATATGCGATGCACATAGCCCAGATTCATTTTCATGACTGAACAGTCCTGAACAGTCAAAGCATTCCCTGTCGCTGGCAATGTCCAGCAACAACAATGTCAGCATCCTGATAAGTGTACAGTAAATGCATTAACATTACTACCAGCCCATATCCCACCGGCCGGACTAAAATATGGCTCGGCCTGCACTACAGGTGCAGAGAATCTTTAAACGAACGAACAATCAGCAACTTTGCTGATACTATTATGATCATCAAGAAAAACAATGAAATATCACAGAAGTTCACCTCTTCACTACGATAATATCTTTTTTATTTATCTTTTATTCTGAAGCCATGTCATTTACCTCTGAGGAGACTTTTGGAACAACAGGATTAAATATAGCTTTCACTGACCCGTTCAGTACGAGAAGGTGTCCTGAGTTTATTAAAAATCTGACGTTAGCAATGACATTAAGAGAAACGCCCTTTTGCTGAAAGGGCTGAGACTTTTAATGGCATCAAAATTATCAACTATAAAAACAGCAACATCAATAATACAAAATCCCCTCGCTAGCATTTGAATGTGGCCATGTTTTCATCAGCTATCTAAGCCAGTTTCCGCTGAGCTTAACACTGTCTAGTTCCCCTCTCGTCCCCTGCTGAATCGAAAATGGGAGGAACTGGAGAGAGAGAGAGAGAGAGAGAGAGAGAGAGAGAGAGATGGAACAGAAAATTAGAAGAAAGAAGCAAAGATATTGGACAGTAGAAGTAATAGGATAGGAAGTACTGAGAACTGGAAGTAGGAAAAGTATAAAACAGAAGAGAGAAAGAGATGCTTATTCAAAAAAAGTCGTCGGAACAATATAACGAAAGCATGAAAGAGAACAGCATCTGGTGTTCCCAGGCGGTCACCCATCCAAGTACTAAGCAACGTTGGGTCTGGTTAGTACTTGGATGGGTGACCGGCTGGGAACACCAGATGCTGTTGGCATCCCTACGTCAAGTGGGGTTGGTGGAGGATTAGTGCCCCTCCCTGTAAAACAATTAACTCTAAGCCGTTGGCCACCCTGTATGGGATACATGGCGTCTGGCAATGAATGAATGAATGAATGAAAGAGAAGAGCAGAAAAGGGAGAGCAAAAAGATGAATCACAGAGACGAATAGCGGAACCCGAGAAAGCAAGAGGTGAATAGAGGAAAATATAGGATGACTCGCCACTCTGAGGCCTTAGAATAGTTTCAATATTTTCTTCATTAATAAACCGTTTGAAGTAAGTGCAGCTTGGTATATACACTCTCGACTTCATTACAATTTATAAACATGTACACTAAGCTTTGACAGAGGTCTCCTTTAGCATAACTGAACCACGGTGCTCTTAACCACTTTGTGTGTGTGTGTGTGTGTGTGTGTGTGTGTGTGTGTGTGTGTGTGTGTGTGTGTGTGTGTGTGTGTGTGTGTGTGCGTGTGCGCGCGCGAGCGGAACATACTCACAGGGTTCTCCCGAATAATGTTCTCTTTTAGCTAATCAAGCATGCGAGCGTTTATCCCTTTATGTTAATGTCAGTCAGAAAAAAATTCCTAAGTTAAATCACAAGAACTCAAAACTCTGTCAGTTACTGAGCATGGCATGATCACTGGTTCAGGACAACTGACCAAATGTCAACTCAGCCCCGGGCTGGAGGAAGTAAAGCAATTAATTACCTCGCCCTACGGAGTCCGGCGAGATATTGTTTGTGGTCGAGTTTCTTTGTTCTTTTTTTATTAGCAACATTACGGAAGAACGGCTAAATGAAATTACATGAAACTTTCAGAATATGTGGCACTCGTCCCAAAAGAAAGGAATTATATTCTGGATGTAATCGAGGGACATGTACTGAAAGGTCAAAATCAAGGTCACGGACTTTCAGAGGGCTATACCTTCATACTGGCTGAAGATAGAGATATTTACCATTATCAACATACAGGAACTAGTAATATGGGCTTTCGTTTGGCACCAAGACCTTTGACCTTGGGTGACCTTGATAGATCAAACTCAAGGTCACGGATATTCAGAGGGCTATAACTCGAAGCTGATTGAAAACAGATATTTTCTATTATCAACATATAGGAAGTCCCATGTAGGTTTTTAATTGATATCATGACCTTTGACCGTAAGTGACCTTGAAAGGTCAAACTCAAGGTCACGAATATTCGGGGGGCTATAACACGAAACTCGTTTTAAGATAGATATTTACTGTTATCAAGATATCGGAAGTCTCATATGAGCTTTTATTTGGCAGCATGACCTTTGACCTTGAGTGACCTTGAAACATCAAATGCAAGATCACGGGTTCTCAGAGGGCGTAACTTGAAAACACTTGCGCCATTACCTTAGACTTTAATTGTAATCACAGTCCCGTTTCAGTGTTTAACAGCTATAAAATAACTGTTGTCGGGCGAGGTTTGTTGTGCCTGGCACCACTTGTTTTCAACATTTTTTAAATTTATATTTAAATATTCGAGAACTTCTGCATTGCAGTATGTGACTGATATTGACTGACGAGAGAGAGAGAGAGAGAGAGAGAAAAGGCTGAGGAGAAGACATGAGAAAAAGCAGAGATTTGTTAGGGAGAGGAAAAGCAGAAACCCCGAACAGGAAGACAGACGAAAAAAGCCATAAAGCAGGAATGAAAGGAAAGAAAACCTCTATCGCTAAGACAAGAAAGAGAGACAGACGAACGGGAGAGGGAGGAAGGTAGAAACATAGAGAGAGGGTGAGGAGGGGGAGGGAGGGGGAACTACATCAGCTTCTCTACCTGATGGATATCGGTATATTCTGCACATATCTCCTGTGATTATGTCGATTATCCTCTAACACAGTCCCGGGAAATATGTCCGTGCTGTGTCAGGAAGAGGGTGCAATTCACAGATTTGTGTCATATTTTAGCATGGCTATCGTGGCATTGGGGGAAGAGTGTCTGTCTGGGGACGAAGGTGGATGTTTTCACGCACTCAAGCACCCAGTCAACCGATAATGCATTCGTGTAGCCAATATCTGGTTCAGGTAACATCTGGTCTTATCTGTCTTAAGCAAGTGGTACGCGACACGAGCCATGCCCCAAACATTACCAATACCAGATGCAAGTTATTTTTGACACAAGTAATAGTTGACATAAGAATATATCGGCACAAGCATGATGGGAAGAATATTCTAGGCAAGACGTATCAGTTCAAGCTATGCTTCATGCAAACAATACCCCGACGCAAGTGATACCTCCGTATCTATGACCAGTGCAAGATAACGCTATAAAAGTATTCTTTGTTAGAAACAAAACCGGGCTCATGGAATATCCGACGCAAATATCACAGGTTTACATTGAAAAAATTGTTTTGAATATTTCATGTGATTTTATATAGTTTTGTGCTAATTTCAAAAATGAAAACCATTTTTCTTCTTCACGTAATATTTTTTCACAAAACCCTATTTTTAGTTTTCAGTTACAGTTCTTTTTTGTTTTAATTTCGCACTGTATAATTATTTATATATAGATATTTTATTACAGTGATAATATGTTTGAATATAGTATCTTTTAATATTAATATCCATGTTAAAAACAACACAGTTATTTTATTTGATAATAAGCAGGAATACAACTGGAACACAACACAGCTATGAGTCATACCAGTACTGGAACGTGGCAAACATATCTCAGTGTGAGTTAGTTGACAAGTGCGCTTGTAAATTGCTCTTAGTGAAGTGTTTCTTTTTTCACTGCAGTGATATTGAGAGTGGGAGCAGTGCAAATGAGTTATTTGAGAAGAGAATGTGGAGTCACATGGAGAGACAGACTGACAAATGAGGAAGTGAAGGAGCGTTGCGATGTGGATGTAATAAGAAGCGTTAGGAGGAACACACTGATGCGGTTTGGCCTTGTGGAGAGGATGGAGAGCGAGAGATTGAAGAGGCGGGTGTGAGTGATGTGGAGAGGAGGACAGGGAGGCCAAGGATGAGATGGAGGGATGGAGTGGAGAGGTACGAGTGTATGAGAAAAGGGGATGTGAGCTGTTACAAAGGCAGTGAAATGGCGGGGGACAGGGCGACATGGAGGCGAATTGTTTGTGGCCATCCCTTACGGGATTAAGTGTCTAGCAATATATAGATATAGATAGATATTTATTGCAAATAGTGGTGTTTTATTGAAGAAGTAGTAATGTTTATTGATTTTTTTTAAAGATAAATTAAAATTTTGTTTTGTTAACTATCGTATTATGGCATCTAGAGGTCGTCTGAACACTCCTGATCTTTTTTGTTACATTTGTGGAAAATTTGAAGTGAAAAACAATGACAGAACATAACAGATTTTGTTAACAAATATTATTACTCCTTCTTTGGAATAAAACTTGACGACCAAGACAAAAAGCGGGCCCCTCACAGTGTCTGCTCTGATTGTGTTGAGGAACTAAGGCAAAGGACAAAAGGTAAAATGAAGGTTCTTGCTTCTGGTATTCCGACATGGAGGGGACCCAAAAATGATTGTCATTTTTGTTCCTGCAGATTTCAAGGTTACAACAAACAGAATCAGAAAGAAATTGCTCAGCCAAATCTTCCATCAGTGATAAGACCTGTACCACATAGATCTGATCTACCAATCCCTCCTCCACCTGAGAGTCTTGATAATGCAGAAACTCACGCAGGGGAGGAAAGTGCTGCAGTAGACGATGAACAATTTGTCCTAACGTATTCAAGCAATGAGCCACAGCCATTCTTTCTGGATGAACTTAACGATTTAGTAAGAGACCTCGGTTTCCTCAAAGATGCTGCAGAGCTCTTGTGGTCCTGATTAAAAGATAAAAATTTATTACGTCCAGACACACCTTTCTCTTGGTACCGACATAGAGAAAAAGAATTTGCACCATGTTTCAAGAAAGATGGATCCTTGGTTTATTGCGCTGACATAAGTGGCCTAGTGCAGAAACTTGGCAGAGATTATAATGCAGAAGAATGGATACTGTTTATTGATTCATCTAAAAGAAGCCTGAAAGGGTTACTTCTTCATAATGGTAATAAATATGCATCAATACCTGTTGCTCATTCTGTGCATTTAAAAGAAACGTACCAGAATTTGGCAAAATTCGAGAAAATCAGCTACAGTGAACACCATTTGGTTCAAATGGGGGGACCTTAAAGTTATGTGTATCTTACTGGGTCAGCAGTCAGGGTGTACAAATTTCCCATGTTTTCTCTGTGAGTGAGACAGCAGAGCCAAGAATTTACATTAGGTTCAGAAGAGATGGCTAAATAGAAAAAATCTACAGCTTCGTTCCAAAAACATCACCAGCCCTAGCTTGGTGAATCCAGATGAAGTGCTGCTACCACCACTTCATATTAAGCTTGGATTAATGAAGCAGTTTGCCAAAGCCCTGTCAAAAGGTTGATCATGTTTTATGCATTTGTGCCAGAAGTTTCCTGGTTTTCTTGAAGTTAAATTGAAAGAGGGCGTATTTAATGGACCTGATATTAGAAAACTGATTTCTGATGCAGATTTTGGCGGTGCGATGGATGACCTGGAACTCTTGGGTATCATTCAAACAAGTAATTTCGAATATTTTAGGGAAAAATAAGGATCCTAATTACAAAGAAGTTGTGACAAGTTTGTTCGTCAAGTTTAAGGAGTTGGGTTGCAACATTAGTCTCAAAGTTCACTTCTTGGATTCGTATTTGGAATTTTCCCCCGAAAATCTTGTAGCGATGAGTGAAGAACAGATTGAACGATTCCATCAGGATATCAAGGACATGGACAGAAGGTACCAGGGACATTGGGATGTCAGTGTGATGGTGGACTACTGCTGGATATTTCATTGGGATGCACCAGAAAAATTGTAAAAACAACTGGCCACCAAACGAAGGTTTGGATGAAAAAAAAAAAAAATGAGAAGTCACAGTGAAGTTATATGTGAGTCATGGGATACAGTGTTGTTTCTTTTATGTATATATATGTTTTAAAAATGACATTGACTAAATATTTTCATTTGCGGTTAATTTAGAACTATAGTATATAAATCGATTGAAATTTATGATTTGCTATATATATCATAATTTTTTTTTTGTTATTAAAATGTGGTGTGATGGAACATTCTAAATGTACTTTTTTTTTACTTTGTTCATAAGCGCAGTAAATAATAACTACTCAGAATTAAAACCATTTTTAATGACTAATTTTTCAGACCTTTGTAATAACCAAGAGATTAGGTGTGCTAAGCCGACTCCGTGTTTCTTTTCCCCTGCACAGTTGTTAACCTTGTACACAGGTTTTATCCGCCCCTGTATGGAGTACAACTCTCATGTGTGGGGAGGCTCCCTACATACAGCTCTTCTCAACAGAGTGGAGTCAAAGGCTTTTCGTCTCATCAACTCTCCTCCTCTTACTGGCTTCCCTCAACCTCTGTCTCTTCGCCGCACTGTTGCATCTTTATCTCTATTCTATCGCTACTTCAATGGTCACTGCTTCTCTGAACTGTCTGCTTGCATTCCTCCACCTCTGCGACGGGCGCTTAGCACCCATCTAGCAGCAAACTCTCATCCCTTTTCTGTCCAACTCTCTAATGCAAGAGTTAACCGTTAATCCCAGTCCTTCATTTATGCAACATGTGAACTCTGGAACTGTCTCCCTCTGTCTGTATTTCCTGCTTCCTATGATCTCCAGTCTTTCAAACGCAGTATGTCCAGGCAGCTCGAAATGATCGAATCTTGAATTTGTCTCTCTCTTGTATCTTGTTTTTCTCTTGGAAGGAACAGATTGCGGGCTCGTGGCCTTTGGTTCCTTCTTCCTAGCATCAAAAAAAAAAAAAAGCACTCACCCAGATGAAACAATGTCCACACAAAGGGCATTTCATCCTCATTATCAGAAGCTCATCAACACAGTCACTATCTCTCTCGTAGAAACATTACCCCCACATACGCATTATCTCCTCCTCGTTAGTACTCTCCCCACAGTAAGCAATATCCCCCACGTAATCAATAGTGAGCCTGCGTAAACTTTACCCCTAGTAAGCAGTATCCCCCACACAAGCAGTATGGTCACCCACACAGGAAATATCAGCTACAAAAGCAACACCTCCCACATAAGAATACCCTCCCCACACAAGCAATACCCTACTCACGTAAACCACACGAGACCCATGTATGGAGCAACCACCAACACAAGCAATATGGCAACTAGCACAAACCATAACATAACCAAGCAAACACGTTTAATCCTTTCACCTGCTATCCATTTATTGCACTCTCCCTCTTACGATATCTTGTCCAAAACTAATGTTCCACAATAGCACTTTAATTTTTACACATAATGCACTCATACACTAACACATCTTAACAGTACATACATTCTTACAACTGCACAACTTAACTACACGCCACTTTTACGCTTAAGTATCTCCACAATACCAGGACTAATAATCTTAAGTCTTAATTCTTCTGTTTTACACTTTCTCACATGTTCTTGTCATGACTATAATATCACTTATACAGTCATGGCACCATCATTAGGGTAATGCCACGCACTCTCGCTCCCCACATTCACCTTCACTTCCTCATCCCCAGTTTTAGCAAACCTAGTCAAAGTACACACACACACACACACACACACACACACACACACACACACACACACACACACACCTAAACCAATAAGGGATCAAAGCGGCATATTTTCATATCAGCTCACATGCTGTCACAGGCTCACACATACTGTCGAGAGCTCACATTACACATACACAAACACTCTTCAGTAGCCAAGACTCATTTTCATCCCTAATTCATATGGAAACAAGCAAATACAAGGTATGACAGGTCCCCAAGCATTGCATAAACAACGCCGGATAAGCGTGCAAACAAGCAGAAGCTCATGGCAGAGCTCCCTGCACCGAAAAAGGGCATAACGCCTGTCAGGAAAAACATCGTGTGGGACATTCTATTTTTGTTATGATGTCATATCCATCAGGCTCTTCTACCCTTACTGGTGGGTGGCTTTAGTGATGTGCATTGTTACTCCCCACTAGCCAACCCTAACACTCCTCGCCCTGTCTCTCCTTATTACCACCATAACCATCCCGACCCACATCCCTCCACTCCTCGATCTGCCTTTCCCCCTCTTCATCCCTGATTAAGATTGTGTTGCCATCCAAGATGGAAGGAGTTCCTTAGAATTGGGAATATTCTCTGATGTGGTGGGGCGTGAGTTGCCATGATTAAGAGACAACAGTGATGCCACCAGAATAAAATACAGAAAATGTTACAGATTCTAATTGACATTTTACTGCAGGAAGCAAGGATGGAATGTGTATTTTCTGTTAAACATTTTTTCCTCTCAAAGAAAAGTACCATGGGGTCCCAAGAACTGTTTAATTCTGAATACAACGACACACTGAGTCTGAGGTCTTTGATAACTGAAAGTCGTAGGATTTAACCTATTCTAGAGCCAGAATTGTGTAGATTTGATTTACTGAAAAATAGTTTAATACCTGGAGATAAATTCGTGTCATTTTAAGCCATTTCATTAACTCTTCTGTCAAAACTATGACAAGATTAATCCCTTATCTTCTAATACGTTCTACATTGAGATTAATCAACAGAAAATTATCTTATTTCTAATCCCCCGAAAATACAGACAGACCTCCGTTCGAAGTACGTCAGCTAACTTTCGTACATTGCTTTACCTCTTTCAAACACCGGAAAACAAAATAAGCAAACCAGGCGGGCCCTAATTTGTTTATAGCATTTACAGTTTGTTATATCCTTTTGGTATGGAAAGTTCTAGTCCACTGCAGGCCTCATTTTAATCCTAACGTTAGTCCTCGACGGGTCAACTAGAAACTGTTGTGGATAGATGCTGTAAAATATAGGAGGCGAGTACTGAGAAGTATTATACTTTGAACATTACTCAGTCTATCTGTTTATTGCTTAAAATTGCATCTTTCAGCGTGGCATCGACAAAGCTTCTCCAGATTTTTCTGTTCTCAGATCACTATCGGTGCACTGACACGCTCTCTACCGTGTCATTCCATTTCGATCCTGGTCTACCCATTGTTTTATATGGTTTTCCAGATCAGTCGCTCACTTATCTTTCCATCTTCAAATTAATGCAAATCATGATCGTGAATCTGGTGATAACCAAACGTAATGTAAATCAACTGAGGCACTCAGAAATATTCACATACGCAAACATCTGATGACGCAGATATATATATATAACTCTCATCCAATGGGAAATATTCAGAAACAAAAAAAAAATAAATAAATAAAATGGTCATCGATGTGAGAATTATTCAGCTTGAATGGTGAAGTACACTTCAGTAAAACTGTACTGGCAAACATGTAACTCGAGTTTAGCGGCTGGCAGGGAGATAGATAAATTGCCCACACATTTGGAGATAAACAACCTCAAATAGACCCTGTCCCTTAGAGATATCACACACGCTTGCAAACAGACGAACAGGCAAAGATGCCAACAAACAACTCCCATTCCATGATAAGCCCACAAGCAATACATCACTGACATAAACACCCCGGAACAAAACAAATACATTAGCACTGCCAAACACGCATGGACTTGATAGATATACAAGGGTCAACATCTACGCTGATGCAAGGCTAAAATATTATTACATTCACTGATACGTGGGTGAAGGTGGCCAGTGGGAGGGACGATGTGGATATACTTGTCATGCACACTCCTCTACTGCTGTCATTAGCTTTGTCTTGTATAACGTTGGCTCCATTTTCAGCGCTCGCAACCCGCCACACCACAACCACCTGTTGGCCAGTCAGCTGGGACGTTTCCACCACTGCACAGTCTGGAACATATGTACCCCGTTATGGTTTAGTTCATGTGTTTGTGAGTACTAGCTGTCACTTGTGTTGATTGGTTCACACACACACACACACACACACACGGTATATATATATATATATATATATATATATATATATATATATATATATATATATATATATATATATATATATATATAGTTACTCAGTTAGCGTTATTATATCACTATAATATAATTAGAAAATATGTGTAAGTTACATGATTATATATACAGAATATAATGGTCATCATCACCCATATATCACTATGATTATCGTCGTCGGCATCATCGTAACTGCCAGTATCTTCCACACTTGTCACTTGACGAAAGATTGTGCAGTCACAAGGTCAGTGGTTCCCACTGCTGTAAGAACAGGAAGGGTGGATGTTTATTTTTGTTTCACCCCCTCCTTCCTTCCCTCCTGCTTCGCATTCTCCTTCTCTCTTTCCTCTCTCCTTCCTTCCTTCCTTCCTTCCTCATTTCTTCCTTTCCCCTTCCTTGTTTTCTCCTTACTCATTCCATCCTTCTGTATTCCGTCTTCCTGGTTCTCTCCTTCATCTGTCCGAGCTGCTTCATATTGTTTCTTCCTCCATCTATACTCTTTGCTTCTTTAAATGCTCTTTGATTCCCTCTCCTTTCCCTCCTTTCTCCTTCCTTCTTCCCTCCTTACTCATTCTCTCACTTATTTTTTTTTCCCTCCTTCACTTCTTTTTTGCTTGATCCCTCCTTCTTTGATTCCTTCTCTATCGGTTTCTTCTTCCTTGGTTTCTCACTACTTGGCTTCCCTTCCCTCAATTTTATTTTCCTTGGTTTTTCCTTTACTTTTCTCGGTCATACCTCCTCCCTGATTTATTTTCGGTTTCTCCTTGGTCGATTATTACTCCCACACTCGCGGAGCGAAAGCAGGTGTTTTGTTTTGATCGGCTTGCGCGCATGTACCGTGTGTGTGTGTGTGTGTGTGTGTGTGTGTGTGTGTGTGTAAGAAAAACAACTCAAACAGATTGATAATTCTAACAGGTTGATCCTGTTGTATCTAAGTTTGGTGTAAGAGTTGAGAGTTGGTAAATGAGTAACCTTTTCTTCTTGAAAAGAATACGTCAACTGTCAAGGTCACAGGGTTAGTGTTTGTTCAATCGAGACCAAACTTTGGGCATGGGTTGAGGGTAATACAAGAATAAAGTTATCCAGTTTTCAGAACAATCAGTTCGAGGTTAAAGCCGTAGGGCAGGGTTAAATTTCGACCTGTGTGTGTGTTTGTTAACAAAATAACTCACATAGTTTTGATCCTGTTATAACTAAAATTAATGCAAGAAATGCGGGTTAGCCTACAAGTAAACGTGTTTTTGAGAACAATAGTTCAAAGGCCAAGGTTACTTGACAAGATCAATCTACTTAGCTTTTTTTTTTTTTTAACGATTTAGATTATACATTCTGGAAGAACTGTGGATAAGGTATAGATACATGTCTTCGATTTTTACAACAATCAATCGAAGGTCAGGTTCACAGGGCAAGAACAAAAAATTCGGCCAGTGTGTCTGTGTGTTAAAATAACCAAGTCAGTTTTGATATGATTAGATCAGACTCGATGGATGAATTGAGGATCACTCAAGAGGCTAACATATTGTTTTTTAGAACGAGTTAATGGTCAAGGTCACATCGAAAGTTCAGTTTAAACAGTGTTCATCTCAGGAAAAAACAGAAATAAAGAAATTCCATTTTGAGAACAATTAGTTAATGGTCAAGGCTGCAAAGTAAGATCAACTTTCAACGTCGCTCAACAAACTAAACTCCAACAGTTTTGAACTTGAATTAAACCAGAGTTAGTGGGCCATAACCCATTAAACCACAAGACGTCTATTTGGCTGTGCGGCTATCACCCAGCGTAATAAATGGTATCCTGGGCTCCATGAAACAATTTGGCTTATTAATCAATGCAGAGTCATTCCTTGGATGATGGGCATCCTCACCTACATTATTCGTTCAGTCACTAATATATATCAACTATTCTTAATGCCCAGATTCAGATGATTTTTTTCTGTAAGGCATAACTCTGATTGAGCAGGGACTAACTCAGTGATGTATCTCGTTTTTCACGCAAATATCCCACCTGTCCACCTGGTGAGACTGATATGAATCTGTTCTGTTTCTAGTACACTACTTTTTTTTTTTTTTTTTCATTAGTGTCACTTACCAGCCACACATCGTTAAGTAACACTTTTCAAGCACTCTTCTCCTACAAAGAGCCCTCTTCACGCACTCCAGTCTCCTGAAACACTTCTGCCATAAACCATCCTTGTAAAAGTACTTTCTCTGCGACAAGCACTCGGTCCTGTAAAACACTACCTTATAACTTCTGTACAAGTTCCCCTTCTCACTTAAGCACTTCCTTGCCCCTCCCAAGCATAGCTTACATTACAAAAACAATTTTACCAACATTCCCATTGATCTTTCCCTTATCTCTCAGGCTTCTGTACTCTGTTCGTACCACTCTAAGCACTCGCTCCAAACTCAACCTCCTAAATATACAACTCAAGTAGCTCGGCTACACCACAACCGTATCCCCTGTACCCTTAATGGACCCACACGTACTCAACACCCGTTCCACACACACACACACACACACACACACACACACACACACAAGCAACTGCACTGAACACACACAAGCAACTGCACTGAACACATCTCACCCGCAAGCACGCAACTGGCACGCCAGTGGGCAAAGTATCACACGCTCTCTCCTCCTTGTGACGGCAGAAGGGATCAGAAGTACAAAATGAGACGCAGTAATGTATGTGTTGGAGAAGGTAGTGGGGAGGATTGCCATGGAATGAAAGACTTGTTAGACCATGCTGATATAAAGGAATGCAGGTTTGAGGATGAACTACTAGTGGACAAGATATACGTGAGGAAGATGGGTAATGGAACAAAGGACACCATATGGGTCAGAAAAACACTGCAAGTCCGACAAAGGGAAAGTGGATTATAATGAGACACCCACCGAAATGTATTACGATATCTTTATCTGTATCTGTCTATCTGCCTATCAATCTACCTTTCTATCTGTCTATCTATCGTTCTTTCTTTTCTTTCTTCCTTTCATTCTGTCTATACACACACATACACACACATGCATGCATACCTACACATAATTTCTCTCTCTCTCTCTCTCTCTCTCTCTCTGTATATATATATATATATATATATATATATATATATATATATATATATATATATATATATATATATATATATTGCCAGACGCCTTAATCCCATACGGGGTGGCCACAAACAAATCGCCTCCACGTCGCCCTGTCGCCCGCCATTTCACTGCTCTGCTCTCAGCTCACACACCCCTCCCTCATATATCTCTCCACTCCATCCCTCCGTCTCATCCTTGGCCTCCCCCTCCCTCTCTCCCCCTCCACCTCACTCGCATACACTCTCCTCGTCAGTCTCTCACTCTCCATCCTCTCCACATGGCCAAACCACCTCAATGTGTTTCTCCTAACGCTTCCTATTTCATCAACATCCACACCACAACGCTCCTTCACATCCTCATTAGAAAGTCTGTCTCTCCACGTGACTCCACATGCTCCTTTCAAATAACTCATTTCCATAGCTCACACTTTCGACTTGTGTCCCTCCAACAGCGTCCAAGCTACACTTCCATACGTTAGAGTTGGTATCACAGTACTGTAGTGTAGTAATTTTTTCACTTCCGTGCTCACTTCCCTGTTTCCAATCACTGCTTTCAAGGAACCAGCAACCTTTCTTCCTTGCTGTACCCTTTCAAGCACTTCACCCTCCAAACTTCCATTCTTACTCATCACACTACCCAAGAACTTAAACGTACTCACATTCTCCATTTCCTCCTCATCCACCTCACTGTACACTCGCTGACATCACTTCTCTCGAGGACCATAACTTTACTCTTCCCTACACTCACCTTTAGATTCCATTTCTTACACACTCTCCCAAACTTATCCATCAAGCCTTGTGTACCCCCCCTACAATATGTCTACCCCCGATGTATATATGCCCCCCCCTCAATGCATACATGCCTCCAATAAACTAGCTGACCTAGCACGCTTTCCCAGGGCCCGAGCCTGGGCGAAGGCGTTACTGCGTCAGTTCTGAGCAGACACTCAAGAAGGGCAGACTATTTTTGTCAGAGCTCGTAATAAACTCCTTAACTAGCTGTTTGTACACGGAGTTTCTGTCACCAAAGTATAGCAAGTTACATTTGGTAGCAGCGGTGTTTCGGACCATCAGATTCTGACCACCTCCTACACTATTTAGTGACACCAACATATACACGACGTCTCACATCTCACAGCCTCACCCCTCCTCAGTGCCTCTCGTGGTGTAATAACCGGCTGTGCCTCCAGGTGTACAATTTCTCTCACCAGTGCTCACCTCTCAAACAACCCCACCCACACACCTTGTTCCTGACCACAAGTGTCACCATCGCCGACCTACGCACCTGTTTCACCTGTTCCCAGCACCTGTTCCGAACTCATCATAAATCCTGCCCCCACGGTGCCACTTATCACTGTCTGCCCACCGCCATTCTCTGAATGTGCAACTCAACAGCTCTACACCTGCACTGTACCAACATCTGCCCTCACCCCCACCACCGGCCCCGACGCCGCCACACCCTGTCCTTACATGTAGTCTGCATTAAGTGAGCCTCCTAGGACCACAACTCCCTGCCGGTGACTCTTCGGAGCATCTCTTCCCGTCTCGACTTAAGCCCAGCGAGAAGTTCCGCCTCTTCTAAGACTCATAGATCATATCGCTCCAGTCTCGTCCCCAACCACTCTCATCTCCGACCAGCTGTCCCTCCAGCGACGCCCCGCCCCGCCCCGGCCCGCCCCAGCCCCGCTACGCCCAGCCACACCTGCACATCATACATCTCGTCAATCCCGTCTCTACTGTGTAACTATAGTATACCTTACCTTTCTATAGAGATTATCCTCGATTTTCTCTACAGATTGGATATTTTGTAAATATTCCATCCTGCCTGTTCAGTCCCCTTGTCTCTGGGGGCACACTGTGTGGCCCTGTCCGGGGTCTTTTTTGCTCTGCCTCTAGCAACCCTGCCCTTGGCGCTCGCATCCTTCACCTTCCGCACCCGGTTCTCATGTTCCATCGTGAGCTTGGCCGGGCCATCTCACTCTGCCCCTCCTCATCACAACACCGGTGCATTCAAGTGCCATTCTTCCTCTCAGCTCTTCATTTGTAGTAATAGCACTGCCATGGTGGTGTTATTGCCCTCAGGCCTATCATTCGGGGATGCACTGCGCACCCATATCATAGTTGTCACTGCTGTGTGTCTCAGCCTAAGAATGTCCTCTTCCTTTGCCATCCAGGTCTGGCTGTTCTACCACATTGCACTGCTATATATCTATTGACCTACCTAGTGTTGTATGGGGATTGTAGTATTTTTTTACTGATTTCCTGAAGCCATATCTGATAAAGGAAAGGGTTGGATGATGATGGTGGTTTTAATGTAGTGTTTTGTCTGGTTAGTACTTGGATGGGTGACTGCCTGGGAACACCAGATGCTGTTGGCATCCCTACGTGTTAAGTGGGGTTGGTGGAGGATTAGTGCCCCTCCCTGTAAAACAATTAACTCTGAGCCCTTGGCCACCCCGTTTGGGATACATGGCGTCTGGCAATGAATGAATGAATGAAACTTCCATTACCCCGTTTTCATCTTCACATACGTTATTTATAATCCATCTCATCCTTCGCCTTTTATTTAAACCCTCCATCCCCTCACCTTCATTCATTTTCACACCTACTCATGTACAGTATTACATTCTCTCATCTTTATATTATACATTTCCACCTACATATCCATCTTCATCCTTCATCTCATCTTCCATTAACCGCTTAACACCAGCCCTCTCGACCCGGAAACATCACCTGATCATACACCGTCTGCCGACTCTAACACGATCACTCACTTAAGAAGTGGCAAAGAGTACCACCGACCTGTACCTTAGACTCCCGTTTCACTTCCCGCAGAACCACTTACTTCCCATCCTACTCTCGTAAATCCAGATACCTCTTCCTCTACCCCTACCTCTACACTCCCTTCTTCTTCCTCTACTCCTTCCCCTATTGTTCACTCTCCTGCCTCACTTCATACCCCATCTTGCTCGCCCTTAACTACCACTACCTTCTCTCTCTCCCACTCCTCTCCTTCCACCACTTCCACACTTCCAGCCATGGCCACCCCTCCACAGTCTATCTATCTCGACGATGCCAATCGTCCCAAATTTACCGGCCAGGATCCAACTTGGTCTGTCTATGATTTCCTCAGAGAAGTCGAAACCAACATCTGCAATCAGCAGATTACCGATGAATCGCTCAAAGTAGCCTACCTCATGGGTTGCTTGCACCACGGCAAATCGGACATCGATCCGCGATCCGTGCAGGACATTTCGATAGCATTGATACATTTGCTGATTTTCGTATGGAACTCATCAGCCTTTGTTGCCAGCATTCAAATACCGCGTCTCTCATGGGATTCATTAATCTCCTAAACCAAATGGAAGAGGACTTGAGGGTCCCAGCACAACATGCCAAGCTCCGCGAAGCTGCCGCCGCCATGAAAGCAACTAGTAGCGAGATGCTCCAATTACTGGTAGGCATGAAATGGTTAGAACACAAAAATGGCGTTCCAGTGGTTTCACTCACCAACTTTGCTGACTTAATTGGTTACCTCAGATTCCTTCACTGGCTTACTCCTTCACAGCGAGAGCTAGCCTTGGAAATAGATTTCAATCCAGGAGATAAAATTTTTCAGGTCACTAAAGCCATTCATGAAAGAACAAGTTCGAACTACACACGTCAGGGCACCACCCAACCCTTGGCCTCCTCAGTCTGTCACACCTCCACTACCCCAGACCAATCTCGCTCCCGTCCCACCACACACGGCAGACCTGCCACGCATCGTTCTCCTATCACAGGTCGTGATCATTCTAGCGTCCGACAGAACAGACAATCTTCGATTCTTTGCTGGCACTGTGGTCATCCTGGACATCGAGAATCCAGTTGCGACCGTAAATACAGACGTTCTCATTCCCAAACCAGACAGCGTATGCCTTTCCGCTCCCGTCGTCCAAAATGCAAATACCACAAATCCAGCACAACTCACACCACTGAGGAATGTTGTTACCTCAACTGTCACCAGTCAGGGGAAGCGCCGCGCCCGTATTGGCCCAATATCACGTAGAACCAGAAACCCAACTCCCCATTCACCATGTTGGTCCCATAACATCCTCGGGTTTAGTCATTCTCGGATGCAGTCATGACATACCAACGTCATTCTTCTTGACCACAGGGTCTATAGTAAATCTGATCTCCGACAATTCCTTACATATTATTCAATGACATCACAACCACGTCAGTTTCCTAGAACCACCAGATATTCGCCTATGTGGTGTCGAAGGCTCAGAGTTTAGGGTTAAGGGAAGAGTCACCCTAGAAGTCAAACTACGCAGAGATTTGCCCACTATCCCAATTGAATTTCATGTCACTAATGACTTGCAGTATCTCGCAGATGCCGTTATTGGTTTCTCCACCATGGCACAACACTCCATTGCATTATTACCTGCCTGTGGTAGTATGGACATTTCTGGATTCCCAGTATACAGTATGGAATGTCCCCGTCCTGTTCTTACGATCAAATCAGTCCTTCAGTTACCTCCGCCCCTATCACTACCAAAAAGTCCAGACCAGCCCAAACCACCACCATCATCATCTGAGAATACAGAGATTGTTCCTTTACTGACTGCGAGCAAGGACATAGATTCCTCAATGTCTCCTGATACATCCTCTCAGCCTTCAGAAATGGCTCTTACCTCCTCTCCCGACAACACTATCGCTGACTCAGACATGTCTCAGTTACCTACCTCACACAGTGTGAATGATCTTCTCCAACACGCAGAGACGAAACGTGCAGTAACGAATACGTGCACAATTTTGTTACCGCATGAGTTCATCAAAGTCTCTGTTTGTGTTGCCAGTGCGAAAGAAGTAGTGGATGTACTAACACTACCTGAGATGTGTTGTGTGAATGGCTTGACTTATGAGTCAGCGTGGTGCACAGTCTTAGAGGACAGTTTATGCTACCTGTACTTGCTCAATGTCACAAATGCTCCACTAAAACTTAAAAGTGGTGTAAAGATTGGAGACTTCCCAGTATACCCAGCGGCCGTAAAAGTGTGCCAGGATTCCTCAATTCCTACTATTCAGACTGATGATAGTACGCCAATCGGTGTATGTACTCTACGGGATCTGCGCCGACATATTCACCCGATATGCTCTCACATCTCACTTGCACGGATTTCCCAGAAAATACGCCACAACTCCTCGACCTTCTGACCTCGTACAGAAACGTTGTTGCCTTACCCGGTGAACCGATGGGCAGAATAGACCTTGTCAAACATACGATTGAACTACTACCAGGAACTCAGCCAATTTACATACCAGTGTATCGATTTCCTCACAGCCAGAGAAAGAAGACAGATCAAATGGTACAGAACATGTTAGACCAGGACATTATTGAACCCTCCATCAGTCCATGGAATAGCCCACTTTTCTTAGTACCAAAGAAGGACGGCAACTTTAGACCAGTAGTCGACAATCGTAAGGTCAATTCTGTCACCGTTCCAGACCGTTTCCCGTTACCCGTCCTCACTGATTTGCTAGAATCCCTTGGTGAAAATAATGTAGTCTCTTCATCTTTAGACCTCCTCAGCGGTTACTGGCAGGTCGAAATGGAAGAGTCCTCTCGCCCAGTAACAGCCTTCAGCACCCCTTCCGGACATTTTCAGTTTCAGAGACTCCCTTTTGGTCTGACAAATGCTCCTTCCATGTTCATGCAACTTATCCATTCAGTCTTCAGTGGTATAATGGGACACTCTCTTTTTGCTTACCTAGATGATATCATTGTTGTGAGTAAATCCATCCCTGACCATTTTACCAAACTCCAGCAAGTCTTTGAACGCCTCCAGCTCGCAGGCCTGAAAATCAATCTCAGTAAATGTGACTTCCTGCGAAAGAAAATCAAATTCCTAGGCCATGTCGTAGATGCACAAGGCATTCATTCTAAAGAAGATAAAACTAAAGCGATTATTAACTTCCCAGAACCTACCACTACCGAAGCTGTACAAAGTTTCCTGGGTCTCATTGGCTATTATCTTAGATTCATACAAGATTATGCAAAGATCGCCACTCCTCTAACCCACTTACTCAAGCAGAATGTGCCCTTTGTTTGAACTAACGACCAGCCACAGGCTTTCCAAAAGCTAAAGACAGCTCTTGTAAATGCCCCTGTTCTAGAATTCCCTGATTATACCAAACCCTTCCTTCTCTGCACAGACACCTCAGGCACTGGACTAGTCGCACCCTTACAACCGCTGAACGTAACTACAGTGTCACAGATCTGGAAGCGCTAGCGGTAGTCTGGTCTTTGAAACATTTCAGAGATATAGTCTATGGTTATCCAGTGCATATCCAAACAGACCACCTTCCACTATGTGATCTATTCAAGAACCGCAACCTAACAGGTAGGCTGGCTAGATGGTCCGTCATCATCCAGGACTTCAATCCCACTTTTCAATATGTGCCAGGCAAGTTGAATGTAGTCGCAGACGCACTATCGCGTCACATAGCAGCAGCTATAACATCACTGCAGCCCGAAGTAACTGAAAACACTACACTAACATCAGAAGTTGCTCGAAACTTTCAGCGCCAAGACCCCATATGGTCCAAAGTCATTTATTTCCTAGAATCTGGCGATGCCTCGACCTTACCTACTCTGCCAGTATCACTAGATGAGTTCATGCTAGATGATGATCTCTTGTACAGGAAAACACTACTAAAAGGAAAAGACATGCCCAATCGTGAAGTACACCAACTTGTTGTCCCCACTGCCCTGATACCAACGGTTCTTCATATACTGTAGTTCATAATACCCCTCAGGCTTCCCAGCCAGGTAAAGACCAATGCTTGCACCAAGCACGTCTCAAATACTATTGGCCAACCATGCGCCGCGATATCAATGCCCACTGTGACTCTTGCCTCTCCTGCCACCGCCACAAAGGATCAACCGGCTTACCTGCACCGCTCTTACAATACCCAATCCCATCACAACCATGGGAAACTGACTCAATCGATCTCTTAAAACTACCTCTCACGGAATCCGGCGCTGAGTACTTGTTCGTAGCGGTCGACCACTTCTCCCGCTACTGTGTCCTCGTACCCCTCTCCGACAAGACCGCGAAGAGCGTTGCACGTGCCTTTGTAGATCACGTAATTTGCCCGTTCAGTACCCCTCGTACCATTCTTACTGACAACGGTACAGAGTTCAACAATAGCCTTCTCGATGAGATCTGTCGCCGCTTTCATATCAGTAAGTGCAATGTCGTGCCTAACCATCCGGCTTCCAATGGCCTTGTAGAACACCACAATCGAAAAATCTTAGAGTGCCTTAGACATCTAGGCTCCCATAGTTCGTCCTGGGATGACTGGATTCCCCAAGTGGCATCCTCAATCAATAGCTCCATCAATGCATCCATTGCCGAATCTCCTTTCTTCGTCCTCTTTGGTTTTGACAAGGACCTCCCATACTCTCTCTTATCCTCAAAGCCAGAACCCATCTACAACATGGATGATTATGTTAAACTAAAATTGTCCAACTTCCAGACAATCCACCAGTATGTCCAATCCACTTTGGCTTCCTCTCAGGAGGACATGCTGCAGCACCAACATAAATCTGCCTCTCCTATCATTATCAATGTAGGCGATCTTGTCTTTGCTCATTCCCATACGCGTTCCTCTAAGTTGGATGACAAATTTACAGGGCCCCACCGCGTCCTTACTCAACAAGGCAACAAATTTCACCTCCAGGACCTGTCCACTAAGGACACCAGATGGGTCCACGTCGATGACTTAAAGCGAGCACGCCGTGGCCTCGTGTTGGAAGAGTCACTTACACAACCTCCTGACCCCCCTTTCCCTCCACACATCCCTCAATCTCCTCCATCTCCACCTATCCCTCAGTCTCCTTCATCTCCACCTATACCTACTCATTCATCAACCAATCAATATTGGTCCAAACTGCACTCTGACCATCAACCTCTTCAGGACCTCTCCCATTAACTCTACCCTGATTTTCTAGGTACGATGTTAGCGATCTACCTGCTGGCAGTGCTGACCCTCCTGGGGTCTGGGTCGGGTCAGGACGATGGTGGAGTATGTCCTGGATCCTTGGTCAGCTTAGGAGATGAAGTAGTCTCCCTGCTACGATCTTTCACCCCTGGCCGACGTAGCCATTGCCCTACCTGCCTACGCGCACCAGCTCCACGGAATCAAGACCCATCTCACGGCCATCATGGGGACACACAACCCAAATCAGTATCTCTATAACCTTTTCCTACCACTCTCCTGGCAATTGCAATACATAAGTAACAAATTCACTGAGCTCAATGACACATTTTCCATTCAGACACCCGTTGATTGTTCTCATGTGAAACAAGGTCTCTTCGACTTCGGAGGTGAGATTCTAAGTGGCTTGTTTGCCGTTGCTACAGCCCGTGACATTTCTGGCTTCAAATCTGATCTCGCTCATTTAGCTTCAGCCCCAGAATCCCAACGCCGAGTCATCAAAATCCAACACACTATGTTACAGAAGATTACGGCCCACTTAAATGAAGTAACATCCACTCTAAACAACTTCACCGATATCTTACAACAACACCTTTCAGATCTCAATGTTATCTCTCAGTTCTTCTACCTCAAACTCAACATGGATAATCTCCAACTGGTCATTGACTCTCTCCTGCCTGAAGTCTCTACCTTGGTGTGTATCCTGGTCGATGCTATAAATGGACGTGTCACTGCCGACTTAGTACCTGTCTCAGCTCTCCGTTCTGTCCTGGAATGGGCTCACTCCACCTTCGGTCAATCCCAGGTCCTCCCCTACTCCTCCCTCGAATATTATTATCCTCTTTTCGAAGCCACTCTTCTCACCAAATACGTCGTCGTCCATATTCCTCTCCGTTCTGCCATAACCTTTAACCTTTTCCACATCATTCCATTCCCTTTCCACCTCAACAACTCCTTGTTACAGGTATCTGTTCCTTCAGAATATTTCCTCCTCTCCCATGATCATCTTTCAGTTGCCTTCCTTTCTTCCACAGACCTCCAGAAATGTTCCTCCCTTACTCCGACCTCTTGTCTCTGTGCTGCCCACCTTTTTGCTATCTTCCCTAGCAGCGCTACACCCTGTGAGTCTGCTTTAGTTCGCAACCATTGCATCTACTCGGCCTGTTCTTTTGTCCCAGCTCCTGAACTCCCGGTCCACCATGCCCAGCTCAACCATGTCCAGTACTTCTTCTTTGCTGTTCCCATCTCTGTCACAATCATGTGTCCTGGTTCTTCGGTTCGATCCGTCCCCGCTAGTGACCTCTACAAAGCACCAGACTATTGTACCGTCAAATCAGAGTCCGTCATCACTTACGCCACTCGCTATCACCAAGCTGTCCGTAAACACTCCTATGACATCTTTCAACCAATCGACATGCCCTCAACCCTGCCATCTGCCAACATTACCGTCACCTCCCCTAACTTGCGCATGCTAACATTCCTCAATGACAATGACTTCATAATGGATCAATTTTCTCTGGCCGTCAGCCGTTCATGGGTTCATCCGACAGTTGTGTTTCCCCCTGTGGTTATCGCTTTCATAGGTTTTCTACTCAGCATATGTGTAGTGCATTGTTGTGTCAGGAAAATGGAACGCCGACTCCAAGAAGTCGCTATAGGCATAGTACACCCTACACATGATGTAGAAACTCCCCGTACTTAGTGCCCTCACATTCAGTGACTACCAATGCCATCTCACAATTAACCAAACTGTGAACAGAACTCTTCCTACTAGAAAATGATGATATTTCTTTAATGCATTGTTGAGTGACAGTGTATCCTACAGAAACTAACAAAAAAAAAAATGAAAGAAGAAAAACAAAAAAACATCATATCTACTCCTTGTTTATCATGTATCAAGATATTATTGTATAATCCCCATTATGTCTATGTATAACTTCGACCCTTACTGGGCACATACCTATCAATTAATCCTTGTATATCTTATATGTATATATCCTTCTAATTAACTCCCCTAAACATGACCATGTCTCCCCTACTGCCCCTTTATCATACTTATCCCTTGTACAAACCTCCCCGACCCTGCCTTAGTAATATAATCAAACACCATATAACTCTTGGTGTCAGGAGACACCATCTCAGCTACCCGGGGGAGTAGTGTACCCCCCCCTACAATATGTCTAAACCCGATGTATATATGCGCCCCCTCAACGCATACATGCCCCCACTAAACTAGCTGACCTAGCACGTTTTCCCAGGGCTCTAGCCTGGGCGAAGGCGTTACTGCGTCAGTTCTGAGCAGACACTCAAGAAGGGCAGACTATTTTTGTCAGAGCTCGTAATAAACTCCTTAACTAGCTGTTTGTACACGGAGTTTCTATCACCAAAGTATACCAAGTTACACTTGCAGCTCCCATTTGTCTTCACTTAACAACACAGCAACAATTCAAGAGTCAGGAAGTACCGAATCATCATCTACCGACAAGACTGAAGACGGAATGAATGATCAACTGGACAATCGCACACCGCCCAGAGACACGAGCAGAGTGGATTCAGATCTGGCCTTACCCAAACCCATTCGGGAGACAGTGAAAAGGCCTAGGAGACCACAGAGCAAAAAATAGAAAGTCCACGGAAGGTGTAGTCGTAAGTAATGGTGGACTTTAATTCAGGTTTCATTTTTCCGTTTGTAGACTTAGATGACAGAGACTTCTTAAGGTACTTAAACAACAATGAAAATTCTCTAGCACTAGGTTTGAACGAACTAGTATGTGATTATTATCCTTCTGATTCTATAAACCAAGCTATAGATAAAATTAAAAGTGAAAATTTCAAAATATTATCACTTAATACAAACAGTTTACCAGGAAAGTTTGATATTATTCTGGAAGAATGTGAAATGTTTTTTCGAAAGGAATTTAATGCAATTGCATTTTGTGAAACGAAACTAACGTCGAGCATCGAACACCTGTACTCCATTCCGAATTATACTATGTTTACTAACAATGTGTCCCGAAATAGTGGGGGACTGGCGCTGTATGTATTGTCTTCTCATCGACCGATTGAGCGGCATGATTTGAAAAGAAAAGAACACTATATTGAAACATTATTTGTCGAAATTAAATCTCACACTAAGAGCATCATAATAGGAGCTCTTTATAGAAGACCTCAAAGCAATGCTGAACAGTTTTTAGACTCGCTGAACCACCTTCATGATGTAATAGAAGGGGAATAGAAAACCTGTTATTTAATGGGAGATTTTAACATTGACTTAATAAAACATGCAAATTACAAACTAGCCTCAGATTTGATATCAATAATGAATAGTAAATTCTACTATACAGTAGTAATACATCCTACTAGAGTAACCTGCCAGTCAGCTACATTAATCGATCAAATCTGGACTAATAACATTAGTAGAAATATAACTAATGGTATATATGTTTGTCATATCTCAGACCATTTTCCCATATTTTCCGCGTTTTCACTGAATATAAAGCCTCCAGACAAGAAAATAATAAAAAGATATAGGGATTTCACGGATGACAATATAGAAATTTTAAAACAAGAACTAATAAAAGTAGATTGGTCTTGCATTTATAAGACCAGCAATTTCGCAACCTGCTTCGATTTCTTTTATCAGAATTTTATAACCATTTTCGAAAAATGTTTCCCAGAAAAGACAATTCACATAAAGCAAAAATATAAGGATAAACCATACATAACTCATGAAATTAAAGCTATGATTAAAGAACGCAACCGCTTACAACGTAAATATCTAAAGAAACCGATTACATATGGTGACATATACCGTAAAGTAAGAAATAAAGTAACCCAATCAATTAAGACTGCTAAAGGAAATTATTATAAAAGTAAACTAGCAACCTCGGCAGGGGACTCTAAAAAGACTTGGAACATAGTAAATTCAGTATTAATGAGGAGAGGGCACACTGAGCTTAATCATGCAGGAAATATTACTGCTAATTCAATCAATGACTATTTTACCAATATAGGTAAAGAATTAGCAAAGAATATTACCCAGACTCAAACTAAGTTCCAGGCATATCTTCCTGAACTTCAGATAAATGAGCTTACTTTCAGGGAAGTCACTACTGACGAAATCAATAAAGTTGTTATGAATATGCGTGATTCAGCCGCTGGGCATGACAATATTCCTGTGAAGGTGCTGAAGAGGTCTATAACAATTTTGTGTCCTATTTTAACTCATTTATGTAATTTGTCTTTTGCTACTGGAATCTTTCCTGATCAGTTGAAGTTAGCGAGAGTAATACCAATACACAAGTCGGGCCCTCGTGATACACCTGAAAATTATAGGCCTGTTTCGGTCCTGCCTTCTTTAAGTAAAATTATTGAGAGGCCAGTCTGTGACAGATTAATTGATTTTCTAGAAGAAAGAGGTATGCTCTCCGATGATCAGTATGGGTTCCGTAGACGGAGATCCACACAAGATGCTCTTTTGTCTTTCACGGATCACATTTTGTCAGCCTTTGATAAAAACGAGTTCACTATAAGTCTGTTTCTGGATTTAACCAAGGCTTTCGATACAGTGGACCATACAATATTACTTGAGAAATTGACACACTATGGTATTACAGGGAAAGCACTTGACTGGTTCCGGAGTTATCTGGCTAAACGTAAACAATTTGTTTATTTTAATAATCAAACATCTTCCACTACTGAAATAAATGTAGGGGTGCCACAAGGCTCGATCTTAGGGCCTGTATTATTTTTAATCTACCTCAACGATATCACAAACGCAACAAAAAGGTTAAAACATGTACTATTTGCTGATGACAGTACTTTCTACTTAAGCCACAGTAATATAAACGCTCTTACAAATACCTTAACTGAAGAAATATCTAAGGTGGTACAGTGGATTTCAGCCAATAAGCTAACATTAAATATAAATAAGACTTACTTTATTGTATTCCACAGACATAAGAAAATAAATCACAGTGTTCAAGTAGTTATCAATAATAACAGCATTAAAGAAGTAACAGAAACCAAATTTTTGGGTATAGTATTAGACAATAAATTACTGTGGAATAAGCATATCATCCAAATTAGAAATAAAGTATTAAGGTACTGTGGCATTATATATCAAACAAGGAATAAATTAAACAAACAGTCAATGATTTTGATATATTATTCATTAGTGTATACTCATTTAGTATATTGTCATGCAGTGTGGGGAGCGGCAAGTAAAACAGCTCTGAAACCTTTAGAAACAGCTCAGAAGCAAATCATGAGGGCAATCGAACGAGTAGGCCGCTACGAGCATACGAATGATATATTTTATAATAATAACATACTTAAGATGAAAGAAATCAATGAACTGGTATGTGCAGTATATGTGTATAAATGCATTAATGGACTTGTTTACAATAACTCATTCTTTGTACCCACTCCACCTACAAGATACCATTATAGAAATACAGAACGTTTAGTTGTACCTTTCATGCCGTCTTTACAATCTCAGAGTAATATTAGGTATCATGGTGCAAAAATATTCAATTCCCTGCCAGACGACATAGAAAAAAAAAACTACTGTAGATAACTTTAAAAGCAGTCTAAAAAAGTACCTCATAAAATCATATGTAGCTCGTAATCCCGTACAACATTCTCAACAATAATTAGTTATCAAAAGCCAGTAAATAAAATTAATATAGCTGACAATCAACATAACAAGACTTGAAACTATATATGTTTATATATGTATATATGCGTGTGTGCGTGTGTGTGTGTGTGTGTATATGTATATGTATATGTATATGTATGTATTTATTGCCTATTGCCTCTCAGTGTCCCAGAATAATCCAATGATGGAAAACATTTATATATATATATATATATATATATATATATATATATATATATATATATATATATATATATATATATATATATATATATATATATATATATAAAATATTCACTGGCTCTTATAAGATGAAATTTTTCATCAAAGAGCTAGGTCATATCTTGTATACTAGGAATTTTCTGTAACTGTATTTCTATGGACCAAATAAAAAGATTATCTATCTATCTATCTATCTATCATCATCTGCATACAAAAGTATAGAGAGAGAGAGACAGAGAGAGAGAGAGAGAGAGAAGCCGCATTGTTTGTTTGTTTATTTTTGTCCTCAATCACGCCCAAACCAAGGACCAGAGACTCCCATTTCCACCTCCCTTCTCGTTGCCCTGTTAGGTTAATCCCAAAGATCTTGAAATATAAACAACGGAGTTTTATTAGAGGAGAACTGTACGGATGTACCCCGTTTGGCATCCAGCCTCCAACTGCACTACTGAGAGAGGGCGAGCGTAGGAAGCCGGTTGCTTGCTTGCAGTTTTATGAAATTTGCTGATATAAGCTGTAGTGGTCACGTACCCAGGTTTAAAGTCTTATGAATGTATGGTTATACACAGTAGTCACAATAATATAGTATGGTTACACGCAGACCCAAACATAATCTAAATTAGGGTGACCCAAGGTTGGTTTTAGGGGGGTCAAAATGCAGATCTGGGTCATCAGAGGTCACCAGTTGAGTGTTCACCTTATTGGCCCGAGCAACGCCGGGTATTCCTGCAGCCCAATTTTTGGTATGAAGTCTCACATGACCTCCAGTTCGGACATAGACTATGTGAGGTTGACCTCCGAGGTCATTTGAGGTCACTGGTAATACACGCACGAACGACTGGACCCAGCAGCCCAATTTTGGGTATGGAGACTCACATGACCTCCAGTTCGGACGTAGACTATGCGAGGTTGACTTCAGAGGTCATTCGAGGTCACTGGTCGGAGATCATTTGAGGTCACCGGTAATAGTTAAAAAGTGCGCACAAGTACTGTGCGTTAACCTGCGAAAGCTGAAATAAAAAGTTACTGGACCTCTTATAATCCCTCTTCAGTAGCATAAAAGGTATATGGTCTTTCTGGAGTAGGAAGAAAAACTGAACTAAAACAAATAGGATTATAGTGTTCACCTTAATGGCACAGCAACGCCGGGGACCCCAGCTAGTATATCTATATATGTATCTATCTATCTATCTATATATATATATATATATATATATATATATATATATATATATATATATATATATATATATATATATATATATACTGTATATATATGTCAAGGGTATAGGCAAGATATTTATCTAATAGACACTATGTAGAAAGTTACTGCAAGTTCTGCAGTGTATATTTTCTTTAGTATATTTTCTTTACACCTCAGGAGTGCCTTTGTCTCGTCTGGCAGGTTGTGTATGATTTCGTCGTAGTTTGTTCCGTCCATTTCATTTCTTGCTACATCGCGATTTCAGGTCCCTCAGCCCTTCTTCAGTAGCCTTGGTAGACAGATGTTTGTTCCTTTGTGACTGAGATAAGAATGCGCTGAGCAGGTGAGGTGGGCACTATTCAGCCTGTGTCTTGGATCGGATGCCTGCGTGTTGTCAATCGTTATTGCAAGTTATATTTGGGATTTGGCCCGCCGTAAGCCTAGCAGGGCTTGGATATCTTCCGCTTATGTATTGAGTTTGAGGTTTCTTTGATATAAAGTTCTAGCTAGGGGAGGAATCTTACATCTTCACATATAGTTAAAATTTCTGTATTTTCTTCAAAAATTTTCCTTGTAAGGCAATCCATGTTCCTGTTTAAGGTGGTTTTTAGGTGCTCCAGTTGTAAGGTGGTAGCTCAGGCCTCGATATGATTTCACGGTTGTCATGCCCACGTAGGCAGAGGGGAGAGCTTCACAGATCCGGGAAGAGAGTTTCGACACTAAAAGTCATTTATATATGGAGGTATTCCAGTGCAACATTCCACCCAAGAATCACGGGCCTGGCTTAATAATCATCAGAGCCTTAGAATTTCGCACGCATTGTCTGTAGCCTCTCGGTATAAGCCATTTCCAACAGTTTGCTCGTATGCTAAACACAGCTGTCTAGCCATGTCACCAAAAACTTCCGTTAAACTAGTGTTACCCAGAATTCAGTTTCTATGCGTTACCTAAATATGATAATCTAAAGTTGCTGTCTGCCGCTCGAAATAACTGTAATTGTAGCACAGCGTTTTTGCTAATCATGTTGTTATTTATGCCTGAAAATAGCTTGTAGAGGATGTAGTGAAGAGAAGTCGATAATAATTTTTACTAGTTATCTTCCAGCTCCGCCAATGATGTTCTCTTGAGATTGACTGAAAAGGAGGTGTCGACGTGGCAGCCAGAAGACGTGGTGAAGCAGTTGTCTCCGAGGGGAAGTTTGGGGCAGGCGAGTAGTTATAAAGTCAGGCAAGAGCTGATGATAAGGTGGAGGAAAAGATAAAAGGGGTGGGGAAGGAAGTGAAGGAAGTTCAGGGATGGGGAGATGTGTGAAAAGGTAGAGAGAGGAAGGGAAAAGGTGGGTGTGAGGGAGGTTTACAAGCGGGAGAGGACGTGTGACGCAAAAGGGGAGGAATTAGAAGACTGTGATTGGGTGCAAGGAAGTAAGACGGGAAGGAACGGTAGGGAGGAAGCGGGGCGTGAGCGATGAATAGTCGACAGGATACGGAAGCTGGAGTAGAAAGAGAGGGGACGAGGGGTTTGAGGTAGAAAAAAAAAAAAGATACGGAAGAAAATGTGGGAATAACTTTGGGAGAGGAAGAGCAATGTGTGACGCTGTAGAGAGAGGCGAGAGGAAGGGGAGAGGAAAGGTCTAGGAGAGGAATATGGTGTGTGATGGAGGTAGGGTGTGTGTGAATGAAGTCGAGAAGGTGCGAAAGAAACCGGTGATAGAGTGAAGAGCAACGAGTGGTGGAGAGGGGAAAAGGAAGTGTGGGAGGCAGTGGCATGGAAGGGGATGCCGGAAACATGAAGAAGGTGGGAGGGGTACACCTGGAGGAAAGAATGTATGAAGCTGAACGAGAACGGAAGGGGACTAAAGGGTAAGAAAGGTGTATAAGGGATGGTCTTGCTGCTCGCAAGGAAAAAGAATGCAGAAATAGTATTGCCTTACTTTTTACGTAGCATCGCATCACGGAATTTGGAGGAGGGAGAATGAGAAGACAGGAATGTAACGTTTTGGGGAAAGAAATAACACACACACACACACACACACACACACACACACACACACACACACACACACACACACACACACACACACACACACACAGATAATGAGAGAGAAAGAAGAATAAAACAGGCAGATATAATTTGACGGAAAAAAATAAAAGGAGACAGGGAGACAGACACAACAGAAAAAATATGGAGCAGACAGCTAAGCACCCAGAGAATCAAAGAAAGGTAGCCTGAGAGACAGAGATATGTAAAAAGACAAGCAGGCAATCAGACCAACCAGCGAAACCAGCAAGCCCGTAGCGAGAGTCAGTGTGCAGCCTCCCCAGTATGAGATTGCACCAACCAGCTGGGAATACCCGGGTGGTAACCACGTGTTACCTACGAGTCAGCAAGTGGGTTAGCGGAGAGTTAGTACCACTTCTTGTAAAACATCTCACTCAGAGACAAACGACCATCCCTCTCGAGATTGTGGTATCTGGTAATAGACAGAAAAACCTCTGTAAAAATTCCTACCGCATATAGTGACATTCCATTCTGACTAATAGTAAGTGCATAGTGACAGCATAGAAAGATGTTTCTTATCGCACTGTCTCTCTTAATTATCCTCTTGTATCATTAAACTCATTACAAAAAATTTTTTGTGAAAGCCCAGACTTAAAAAGTCACACACACACACACACACACACACACACACACACACACACACTCTGCACTTACCCCAGTCTTACACACACACCAACAAATACTGTATTCCAGCAATGTTCACCATGAACTGAACCCTCCTCTAGTTGGCCAGTACCCCTCGAAGGTGACCTTCCATTCACCTCTAGCCATCACCGTCCAACAGCGCTTTACTTTTTAACTTTTTAGCCAAACACCCTGTTTTATCGCACCTCTCGTTTCTGTTCATTGCCTCACCTGCACATGCGTTCATGCCATGTAGGGTACGTGTAGTCTCTCTCTCTCTCTCTCCCTCTGCATATAGATAGATAGATGGATAGATAGATAGATAGACAGATAGATAGATAGATAGATAGATAAATAGATAGATTGATAGACAGATAGACAGATAGATGTAGATAGGTGGACAGATAGATTCGGTACATATATATATATATATATATATATATATATATATATATATATATATATATATATATATATATATATATCATCTCATCAGCCTTTTGAGTGTCCACTGCAGGACCAGCCTATCCCAACCGAACTGGGGACGATACAGCCAATGTATCTATACCAAGTGGCTTAGGCTGTCTGGTAGAGATTGTATGTAGGGTGAGCAGTGCTTGTAAGTGTATTGTAGTGTTGGAGTGGCATTGGGTGTGTGTGTAGTCTGTGAACCAAGTGTAATCGGTCCGTGCCGATTGGGTGCAAGCATACTTTATGGAATATATATATATATATATATATATATATATATATATATATATATATATATATATATATATATATATATATATATATATATATATATACCTGTATATACAGGGTGGGCCAAAAGTTACTTTACTTAATATTGTTTGATTACCACAGTTATGGATGGAAGATGGTGCACCTCCTCATAATGGTAGGAATGAGCCAGAATTACTCGGCAATATTTTCGACACATGGGTTGGAAGAAGGGGTACTGTTGAGTGGCCTCCAAGGTCACCTGACCTAACGCCATGTGACTTTGCAGTTTGAGCGATGATAAAAGGGAAAGTTTACAAGACAAAGCCTGGAAGTCTTCAAGAACTGAAAAAAATAATAATAATAATAATAACCGCAGAATTTGTCAACTTGAAAAATTACAAATTTAGATGAATTTGCCAATCTGAGTCTTTGAGGTGTCAATTCCGTTTAGAGTAGGAATTAGGTCATTTTGAACATTTGATTTACAGTAACTTTTTATTTTATTTTACTTGATGTACACTTAATTTAGTTGAAATATTATTGGTGTAAACTTTATTTAGTTCAAAAATGTTGCTAATAACATATTATAACTTTTGGTCCATCCTATAAAGAGAGAGAGAGAGAGAGATTTGATTTGACCCCAATGGGGCTAGTTTATTGGACACCCCACACCTCATCCTGTGAAGGGGCAGCGTCAAAAGAATATATAGATACAGTATCATACAAAGAATTTAAAAGGGGTATCCAAAAGGAAGCAGTATCTCAGCGAGATGCATCCCTATCTGCATTACAAAAGCCTTACAACAGTATATCAACATAAATATAACTCATTTTATATTATCAATATACATAGGGTGAGAGAGTTGAACGAACTGATCACACATATATGAAATAAGTTCTTAAGTTGAAAAATTTTATAACAGTTATATTAGGCTAAGTGTATTTTGGGGGCAATTGTTGTGTTACTGAGGAGAAGCAGATAATTTATACTTCCTCAGTATTTTTCTAACAATATCATTTTCTAACATAAATTTTGCCTGACTCTCTATTGCCATAAACTGAGTATTCCTGTATTCACGTATGAGTGGACATTCCAATAGCTAATGCTTCAAACTGTGTTTGTTGGGTTGTTCACATACTTTGCACTTCCTCTTCTCCTCATCAACCTGCCAACCCAGTTCCCAAGAGTAACAGTAGCCAAGCATTATTCTTGCATGTACAGAGTCAGCCCACCTACTTGTCGTATGTCTGCCATACACGTAACTTGTCATCAGTGCAACTGTGTTGTAGCAGTGTATGAAAGTGCTGGTGTTGTGTTCTCTGAGTCTAAGGTCAGTCACCCTTTCTTTTTGTATGGTCATGATCTTTCTTTTAAGTTGTCTAAGTGAAAGTCCCATGTCATAGTCACAAGAGAGACATAGTCGCAACTGGGTATTACAGTTTCAGGTCGATTGACATGCTACGACACCTAGTTGTTCCCACTGGTTTTACGCTACACGGAATGCGTCGTGGTATATCCATGGAGTTTTGCTTCGACTCATAAATCGGTGGTTGCATGCGATGCAAAGCACGGTTCAGAAACAGCTCTTACTGTATTCCAGTAAGTGCTGGGCAGCCTGATACAGCTACGAAGTACTTACCTAATGTTCTATAATCCTAGCTGTGTCTGTCTATGTAGCGGACCCAAACTGGAAAAACACTGTGATGAAACTTGGCAGTATGGTTGCAGTTGGGTCACAGATGGGCTCATTTCAATTTCATGTCGACTGAAATTGTCTAAAACGGTAATTTTGTCCTTAATAATTGTCTCCATTGACTTTACACTAAGTGGAACTCGGTTAGCGTCGAAGTAGTTATTTGTTGGTTTCGAGCAGCAGAAGGCGCAGCAGAAAACCTTCCTCGTTAAAACTGTCAAATATCGTATCAAATCATTATTTCCTCAATAGAATTATACCATTGGCATCGATGTACAAATCTGTGGGTAATGGTGCAAAAACTACTGGAAGCAGATGCACAGTTTTTGAACCAGTCGTTTGTAGCTGAAACAACTTTTGGGAGGCAAGGAAAAACATGAATCGTTGAAAATGGGTCATTTTCAACACACAAATACAACGTTTAAAATTCTAATATAAAAATGTGATCTGGTACCATTGGCACAGGTGCTATGTTGTGCATTCGGCTGTATAAACAGATTCCCCATCCATGCAGTCATTCTGTTGCAATTGCGAGATGGTTGAAACCGAACCTGTATAGCTGCAAATGACTGAGAATCAAGGGCGAAACCCAAAAGCCTTCTACAGGAGCAAGAGCACAGTGGCCCTGTAGTGCGGCGAAGCACTGGTCTAATTCAGTAATTCTAAGTTCGGGCCTGTATGCCCACTCGTCTATGTATCTGTCTGCAGTGCTAACTTTGTGCGGAGGAACATACAAAAACGGTAAAGTGATTTCAACAAATACTCCAGAAGTAAAAGCTGCTATGTACTATTTTGTATGTACTCAGCGGAAAGCTGTTGAGAGAATAACCATTTAATATGACAAAGAAGGACAAGAGAAACCATGATGTACATACATACATACATCTCTTCCTAGAATCCCGTGGTCGTATCTATCTGTGCAATGCGAACTATGCACAGAATCACAGAAAAATAGTAAGAGATATTAATATGATCCAGAAAAAAAAAAAAAAAAAAAAAGGAAGGGAGAAAGAAAAACAAAAACATAAGCAATGCTGCGCTATTGTAACCCTCCATCTGATCAAGCACATACCCCCACCTCCCTGCATACCTAACCAGGTGCAAGACGGCCTTCACCCTCCTCTCAATCTTTTCTTTTAAAGATGGGCGTAAGGAGAACGCTTTGAGGACACATAACCTGGACTCTTCACATTGTTTGCACAGGTTGCATTGAAATCTCTGAAAAAAAAAAAAAATTATACTTTTTCATCATTAAAAAAAAAAGTACTTAAGACAGCATTCTACCCATGAAAAGGTACCATTTCACTATAATACACATCATTATGTGAATTTTCATGACTCTATGATGAATATTTTCCGAGTTCTGGCCCGGAAACAAAATCTCTTTGTCCGGCCAGCCGCCCTGCCACCATGCTGCCTTACTCTACGGATGGACACCTATTAATCCCAGTGATAACAACACTCGCCTCTGATTCTGTCAGGTGGAGAGTTAAAAAAATTCGGAGACTATCTCAATGATCTAAGTGAGATAAAGAAGGCAACTCTTAACTGGCAGAAATACGAAATTCCAGTGCACCTAACAATACTACTCTATGGCAAAGCCTAAAAGAAGCTGAAGCCCTCTCACATATAAAGTGTATGTATAAAGATAAATAGATAGATAGAAACAGACAGAGATATATTATCAATATATTTTTTATCTCCATCTGTCTCAAAAGGATTTTCATTTTCTCAGTCATAAAAGCTTTTTCTCCTTAGTCTTCTCCCACACGGCCTTTCCTTCCCTCCTCTAACTTCCTCTCCATCATTCTTTTACATTGTGTGTGCAAGTTTATATATATATATATATATATATATATATATATATATATATATATATATATATATATATATATATGTGTGTGTGTGTGTGTGTGTGTGTGTGTGTGTGTGTGTGTGTGTGTGTGTGGTAAGGAGGAGGGTTGGATGTGCATGGGAGACAAAGTTGGTGTAGGAGGTGTGTGTGTGTGTGTGTGTGTGTGTGTGTGTGTGTGTGTGTGTGTGTGTGTGTGTGTGTGTGTGTGTGTGTGTGTGTGTGTGTGTGTGTGTGTGTGTGTGTGTGTGTGTGTGTGTGTGTGTGTGTGTGTGGTAAGGAGGAGGGTTGGTTGTGTATGGGAGACAAAGTTGGTGTAGGATGTGTTTGTGTGTGTGTGTGTGTGTGTGTGTGTGTGTGTGTGTGTGTGTGTGTGTGTGTGTGTGGTAAGGAGAAGGGTTGGTTGTGTATGGGAGACAAAGTTGGTGTAGGAGGTGGGATGTGTGTGTGTGTGTGTGTGTGTGTGTGTGAGAGAGAGAGAGAGACAGAGAGACAGAGACAGAGATAGAATGGGTAGGGTGGATGCAAGAGGCAGGATGTGTGTGTTTTCTGCAGGTGTGAGGAGGGGTGGGTATTAGAGGATGGTTTGGTTTGCGTGGGAGGTGTGGTGTAGAAGGTTAGAGGAGTGCATGGAGGAGGTGTGGTGGGTATAGGAGGTGGGATGAGAGTGTACGCTGAGGTGGAATGGGTATGTTTGGTAGGTGGGATGCGTGTTTTGGGGGATATGGAATGAAGTGAGTGTAGGAGGTGAGATGGGTTGTATGGGAGGTAGAGGAGTGTAGGAGGTGGTGGAATGGGTGTGTGTGAGAGATAGGTTGGTTATGGGAGGAATGCTGGGGAGGGTTACTTCCATGAACAGAGTACAAGTAGCGACGGTAGAATGGATGCCAGAGGAAGATTGGTGTGGGTGTAGGTTGGTGGTTGGTGAGAATTTTGGTGTTGATGTTAAAGGAGCAGTACTGTGAGCAACCTTAGTGGCGAGAGTGCATGTAAGTAGGTTCATGTTTATGTAAATTTAGTGGCTGGTGATGATGTTGATGTAGGTGGTAAGAGAAAGGCTGGGAGGGTGAAACTGGCTGGAGTTGGAGGAAGTATTGAAAAATGTCTGAATTTAAGAGGGAGGGAAGTTGTCGAGGGTTAATGGTGAGGCTAGTGAAGTAGTGGTGCTGATGGTGGTGGTGTTTTAGTAAGGCTGCGCTTGTTAGGGCAAGAGTCGATGTCGTAGGGTGATGCTTGAGGTAGTATGATAGTAATGGTGATGGCGCTGTGTAAACAAATATTTATATGTGCTGAGTAGATGAGTGTGTTTAGATGGGAGGGTATTGTTAATGGTTGTGGTGGAGGAGGTACAAAAGTGCATAAAATGGAGATTGTAATGGATTATAAGCGGTGACAGAAATCAGGATAGTGAATGGTAGTTGTAGTGATAGTAACAGTTGTAGCTGAAGTAATGACAGTAGTGGAACAAGTGACAATAGCGATTGCAAAAGTGACAATGAGACTAGCAGAGACAGCGACAGAGGTAATGATAGCTTTAGTTTTGGAATGGAAATGAGAGAAAAAAAATGGGAACCGTAACGAATGTATTTAATGATGATGGTGGTGGTGGTTAATGATGAGGAAAACAGTAATTATTATAGTGATGGCACTGTCGAAGATGAGAGCAGTAATAATGCTGATGACAGTAATAATGACGGTCCTTATGACGCAATTATTATAGTAGTGATAGCGATGATGCCAATGAAAGCATGACACTGACTGATAAAGATGATGTTAAGAATGATGGTGATTATGATAACGACAATAACAGCAATACCAGTGACAGACATACCTTTTAATGTGGCACTCTCGCACACATTATTAACCCATATCATTATAACCAGTGGGCCAGGTGTGCTTAACTGTTACCAAAGTACCATAATTGCCGTACGCCTGTAAAAATGTTGTTCCTGTCATGTTTAATTATTGCCAATTAATGGGATGGGGTATATTCTGTTCCTGTATTTGGGTGCTGTTGTTGTTGGATTGCCTATGTTAGTATCGGTATCGTTTTAATGTTTTAGGTGAATGTGGTTTTGCTGTGGAGCTTTTAATGTTGCGATTTATGGACTGTTTTATTGATGTTATTTTTATGGCCTTGGTCTAGCATGGTGCGTAAATGAAGTGCTATTTTGGGACTTTTACTGTATCTGTGGTTGCATTGTTTGTACTGTTTCTCTTTTCTTTTTTGTGGGGATGTTGTCTTTTGTGTTATGGGTGACTATGTTGCTGTTGTAAGGCTCTTATCGTTTTTTCTTGTTTTAGGACTTACATTATAACTCCAGTGGAGTGTTATGTTTGGTGTTACAGGTGATTTGGGGTGGGTGAAGGGCTCCTTATGTTGTTGTTCTGCAGGTGGTGTTTTCTTTTTTGCTGGTGATATTGCTGTATATTGAGTGATGTTATTGGCAATGCTTATTAAGGTGTTTATGCTGCGAATGCTTTGGTGTTGGAAGTGTGCTTTCTATTTGATGTTTTGCGTTGTTAATAGCATTGTTGTTGTTGTTGTTATTTAGTTGTTGTAATCTGGGAGGTAAGTTTGTTATTCTAGCAGGATTATCATTGTTTGTAATATTCCCAGAGTTACTGCTATAATAAATACGAATGAGACCGAAACGGAGGTCAGAGCAGAGTGTGTAAGAATGAGTTAAAAAGACTGGGAGGAGAGAGGAGTAGTAGTAGTAGTAGCAGCAGCGAAAGAGAGAAAGGAAGCGGGAGAGAGACTGTGAGGTAGGAGAGGCCGAGAGTGTGGGAAATTGCTGCACTGTTTACATCGGTCTTGGTCATCCAGCGCAAATAACCCGATGAGGTGTGGGGCTACAGGGAACAAGATTGCTTATCAAGACGCTCTCACCCCTCCTTGACCTTGTTGTGTGTGTGTGTGTGTGTGTGTGTGTGTGTGTGTGTGTGTGTGTGTGTGTGTGTGTGTGTGTGTGTGTGAGAGAGAGAGAGAGAGAGAGAGAGAGAGAGAGAGAAAAGGAGGGGGGAGTATGGCAGTTGGGGACAAAAACAAAGTAGCTGGTAAATTCTCTTCTTCTTCATACACAATTTAGATGTGTGGAGGATAAGTTGGGTAACTTGGGCCATGGGAACTCTTGAAAGCCAGTACAGAGACAATCTAGAAGTCAAAGTTGTTTCCTATTATGGGAAACGGACTGAATGGGTTGGGTGGTGGGATAAGAGTCAGCGGGCAAGGGAAGAAAGGAAATGGAAAGATGAGAGTGAACAGTAAGGTAGAGGAGAATGAAAAAAGGGAAAGGAAAGCGTGCGAAATATTAATTAATCTGATAAGACGAGAAGGGAGGGGGAAGGATGAGACTATTCAAGAAGTAAGAGATGATATGAAGAGAGTAAAAGAAAGAAGAAGAGTAAGGAAGAAGGTACAGGAGATACCACCGAAGACTATCTGTTAAGAAAAGAGGATTAGAATGAAATTTTTGAAACAAATTTCTGACTAATCTGGTAGTAATTATTCAGAAATATAGCTGTATTTAAAGACCATTAAGAAATGTAGGGAAGAAGACTGCCATCGAGGGATAGAAAAAGTAAACCAAGATAACTGGATCCGAAGTAAAGAACAAGAAAAGGGTAGAAGGAAAAAGAGAGTTGACAGATAACTGTGAAAAAGGAGTGAAAAGAGAATCACCAACACAAGAAGCAGGATGGCGACGAGTAAATCGATATGGAGAGTGAAGGAGACTGACAAGTATACCCATGTAGGAAGGAAAGAAAGAAGGGAAGAAATGAAATGTAAAGGAAAGGAATGAAAGGGATGGAAGGCGAACCGAAATATGTAATAGATAAATTAAGAATAAAGAAGGAGTTAATACGAGGAGGACTTAATTATGCTTTAAATAATAGGGCGAAATTAGAGGTACAGCGAAGGTAGACATGATGGAAAATCATAGGAAAAACGAACGCAAGAAATTGCCAACCCGTTAGTGCAAATATAAAGGAATTTGATTTCGAGCTTAAAGAGCAGCTGACGCTAAAAGTTTAATGGAATAAGCTGGATATACGTGGGCAGTCAGGAAGGTGGGAGAAAAGCCAGGAAATTGGATGGAGTAAAACTGTGGGAAGCAAAGAAAGCTGTAAGTAAAACCTGGGGAAGCGAAAGTTGGAGGAAGTCTAATGGTGAAGGAAAAAAAAAAAAAAACAGGAGTTAAACTGGGAGAAAGCGCAAAGAGAGAGGTAGGCACAGAGTGACTGAGCGAAGCAAAATACAAATTTCAGAGAAGGAAGCAGAGGCGAAACGAGGCATTCTTCCAGAGATTTGCCTTAGTTGTTCTTGAGCAAGCTGAAGTGCCCGAAAATCATTATGCGGCATCAACCTTGTTTACTAACTCCGTTTGTACTGTACATTTTATTTTTTTTTAATTCGGAGCAAAAATGCAAAAGGTTATGTACTGTACTTTACGAAATTACTCGTAATGGCCATTTTTCTGCTGATCTTATATATTATACCTCCCGTTTCCTTCCAGGTCTTGTCCTACTACTTTTAATTTTGGCTAATATCTTTTTTTTTTTTTTTCTTTGCACGTACAGTATGTTCCATTAGATCAGCTGGGGTATGTTAGGTCGACATGAACTTGCTTTGCCGTTTTGTCTCTTATTGGTCTGTTTTGTTTGGTGTGTTGGGATTGGTGTGCATGTGTGTCATAAAGAACTTTGTAGTAACTTGTAGAGAAGTTTTGTATATATTGAACTTGTGGACGAGCGGTTGTTATACTTGAGTAGTTTGTAAGTAGTTAATCTTGGTTCCCATTTGTCATGCAATGACAGGAGAGGTAAAGAATAGTATGGGACTATTTTTATTTGTCTTGGAAATATTAACAAAGTCTCTCACACACGAGTGAAGTTAAGTAGAGTCCCGCGAGCTACCTCCCTCTCTCTCTCTCTCTCTCTCTCTCTTACATGTTGCTAAGCTCGTTCTCCCTACTACCTGTCGATTCTATGGCCTGTCTCCTTCTGCCGCTCTGCTTCCTAAATTCTGGTGTAGCAGGGGTCGTGTCACGTGTGTTACGCTGTGGTTGGAAAGTTCTAGAAGCTTGTGTGTGAGTATGTGTGTATGTGTGTGTATGGCCACGAGGCGCTGTCATGTGCCTATAAAGCATTCCTTGAGTTAAGAGTGTGTAAGCATGTTTAGCATTGCTCAATTCTCGCAGACACAATACCTTCTCATCATCTGACTTCCTGCTTCTATCTGTCTCTCTATCTATCTATTTATCTATTTATCTATTATGATTTGTAATTATAATATGGAGTCCTGACATATGCTCGGCCACGCCGCTGAAGGTCTTCCGTCAGCAATCATCACTGACATATGCTAATCTATTAATACATAATATTGATTATAATATTGTACACATACAATATTCATAGTAAATTGCAATGATCTAGTAATATTACATTTTAAACAAGTTGTATACATATTTGAATAAATGCAATGGTTGTTGTATGACATTTTGTAAGATGTGTATGTATAACAGACATACGCATATAATTGTGCAATGGTAATACTGCTAGGTTATACATTACATATTGAGTTATCCTTTTAGTAATGTCTAATATTTCACCTAACTCGTATGATGATACTGGTAATACAGAATTGTGGTGTAATTGTATGACATAATATCGTAGTAACATTGTGGTAATACATAATTATAACATTGTGAATTGTTACATAATTGTATTGTAATTGTTACATTGTAGTAACATTGTGGTAAAGTATAATTGTAACATTTTATGAACTGTTACATGATATTGTGGTAAAGCATAATTGTGTTGGCCTTATAATTGTAGTTACATTTTGTTAATGCAACTGTTACATATTTGTGTTGGCCTTATAATTGTAGTTAAAGTTAGATAAAAGTTACATCTTGTTAATGCAACTGTTACATAATTGCTACATATTGTTTGCAGTTACATAATTGTAGCAAGTGTAACATAATGCAATCGTTTGTCGTGACATAATTGTTATATATCGTTTGTAGTTACATAATTGTAGTTAAAGTTACATAAAAGTTACATCTTGTTAATGCAATTGTTACATAATTAGTACATATTGTTTGTAGTTACATAATTGTAGTTAAAGTTACATAAAAGTTACATCTTGTTAATGCAACTGTTACATAATTGTTACATATTGTTTGTAGTTAAATAATTGTAGTTAAAGTTACATAAAAGTTACATCTTGGTAATGCAACTGTTACATAATTGTTACATAATGTTTGTAGTTACATAATTGTAATAATTGTAGTCCTGACATTGAATCCGGTCATGCTGCGGTCGATGATATGATGTGCCATGCCACTAGCTTGTGGAGACAACAATTTGCTTTTTTGTTTGTAGTTTATGTGGTATTTTGGCATTTGTAGCAACACTTACACTTATTTTCATTTGTTTGTTATGTGATTTTACTCTATTTCTTTTTCTTTCTTTTTTTTTTTTTTGTATGTATTGATTTTCTATAGTTTGTTTTTCTTCGTTTGTCTACGCTTTTTCTGTGTTGTTTATGGTCGCATAATTGCTGGCTAATTCCCTTGGGACCCTTTTTTAAGGTTTAGTTTATATTGCACAGATATTAATGAAAATGATATTACATAGCCCCATATTTTGTTATTTTATATAAAAAATATATACACTATATACAGTATTAACTATATACACTGACTTGTTCTTCACTTGTACCTATCGTGGGCAATATATGTGTCAGCACTGTGTGGAAATCACTGTCTTCACGATTGTGTTGATGTTCATTCTTGCTAACGTCGTTTGTGTTGGCCATTTTTTTTTCTTTTCTGGTTTTCCTTGTAACTTAATTTATCTGTTTCCACAAGGTAGCTTTAATAAGTGTTTAATACATTCCTTTTAATCGCTCACTGAGTAACTGTGATGGTATATTTTCTTTATTACTTTGTAGATGTAATAAAGTATAGCTGTATTTATGCAACACGTATTTTATGTAGGTATAAATGGTAACACTCGTTGGTAGTAAATAATTGCTATAATAAATTAATGAATATATACAGTGTAGAATATTTATTGTTGGTGATCATTTAGTGTTTGAGTTATGCAGATAATTGAAGTAAGTATGTGTATGTAAGTTGTAATTATACAGCAAGTTTTATATGTTTGTGCAGCATTTTTATGTCTATCAATGTGTATTGTATAAATGAAGTAACTATGTAACTCACTAATTTTTACCGTGGTGGAAATGGTGTGAGTGGTGTTGCACGTGGTGATAACGTTGTTCTTCACGGGTTGATTGACGTGTTGTGGGGTGTCAGACACACGGCTTGTCGTCGTCTCAGCACACGTATGGTGACGTCGACTTCCCACACTGGTAGCTGTGGTGAGTAAATGAGTAGCGATGAGTAACTTGAGTGAAGATGAGTAAGTAAGATGAGTTGTGATATGGGCTTGGTATTTGCATTGTCGTCTTGACCTCTTGACTCCTGCGTCAGCGGTGGAGGTTGGGTGGATGTAGCAGAGAGAGGAGGGTAGGGTCTGGTGGTTATGAGTTGTGAGTCGTTTCTCATTCTTCGTTTGTTTGTTTTGTTTTTCTTTCTCGATGTTTTCTCGGTCCTTTTCTCTTGTGATTTACTCGTTGTGGGATGAAGACTGCTGCTACTTGTAGGAGCGTGTAGAAGATTATACAGACGACTCATGGAGTTGTTACTTGTAGTTGACTGTAGATGGTTGTAGTTCGTTGGTTCGTCATAGAAATTGCAAGATTGTTTGTATCAGTATTTAGTTAAACTACATGCAAGGCGTCCTGTGACCTCTTCACCTCTACATCAGCGTGATGATCGGGGAGACGGAGAGGGGGTTGGAGAGAATATTGTCAGGAGCTGGTTGTGAGTTGTTGGTTGTGGGAGTTTTTTTTTTTTTTCACTCTTCATAATGAAGAATCAATTGTACACTCGTGGGCTTGTATTTTGTAGGAATACATTGTAGAACTGAAGCAAATCTTGTAGAGTCTCGCCTGCTTTTGTAGAAATTCGCTTTTGATTCGAAGACGAGGTCCGTACTTTCGCTACCAACCAAATGTCATAAAAGACTTTGTATGTTCTTTGTAGTAATGTTATATATATATATTAGCCTTGTGGACGAGCGGTTGTTATACTTGAGTAGTTTGTAAGTAGATAATCTTGGTTCCCATTTGTCATGCAATGACAGGAGGGGTAAAGAATAGTATGGGACTATTTTTATTTGTCTTGGAAATATTAACAGTCTCTCACACACGAGTGAAGTTAAGTAGAGTCCCGCGAGCTACCTCCCTGTCTCGCTCTCTGTCTGTCTGTCTGTCTCTCTGTCTGTCTGTCTCTCTCTCTCTCTCTCTCTCTCTCTCTCTCTCTTACATGTTGCTAAGCTAGTTCTCCCTACTACCTGTCGGTTCTATGGCCTGTCTCCTTCTGCCGCTCTGCTTCCTAAATTCTGGTGTAGCAGGGGTCGTGTCACGTGTGTTACACTGTGGTTGGAAAGTTCTAGAAGCCTGTGTGTGAGTATGTGTGTATGTGTGTGTATGGTCACGAGGCGCTGTCGTGTGCCTATAAAGCATTCCTTGAGTTAAGAGTGTGTAAGCATGTTTAGCATTGCTCAATTCTCGCAGACACAGTACCTTCTCATTATCTGACTTCCTGCTTCTATCTGTCTCTCTATCTATCTATTTATCTATTTATCTATTATGATTTGTAATTATAATATGGAGTCCTGACATGTGAGGTTGGGGTGCTGGAGGTTAGACTGGTGACTGTGGAAGATGTGGTGGGTGTAGAAAGTGAATTAGGTGGGTGTGTGAGTGGAGGGTAGGGTGGTTGGTAAGAGGAGGCGGATTGGTTATCTATAGGAGACAAAGTTGATGTAGGAGGTGGTGTGTGTGTGTGTGTGTGTGTGTGTGTGTGTGTGTGTGTGTGTGTGTGTGTGTGTGAGAGAGAGAGAGATGAGATGGGAAGGGTGGATGTAAGAGGCAGGATGTGTATGTTTTCTGCAGGTGTGAGGAGGGGTGGGTATTAGAGGATGGTTTGGTTTGCGTGGGAGGTGTGGTGTAGAAGGTTAGAGGAGTGCATGGAGGAGGTGTGGTGGGTATAGGAGGTGGGATGAGTGTGTACGCTGAGGTGGAATGGGTATGTTTGGTAGGTGGGATGCGTGTTTTGGGGGATATGGAATGAAGTGAGTGTAGGAGGTGAGATGGGTTGTATAGGAGGTAAAGGAGTGTAGGAGGTGGTGGAATGGGTGTGTGTGAGATGGGTTGGTTATGGGAGGAATGCTGGGGAGGGTTACTTCCATGAACAGAGTACAAGTAGCGAGGGTAGAATGGATGCCAGAGGAAGATTGGTGTGGGTGTAGGTTGGTGGTTGGTGAGAGTTTTGGTGTTGATATTATGGGAGCAGTACTGTGAGCGACGTCAGTGGCGAGAGTGCATGTAGCTAGGTTCATGTTTAGGAAAATTTAGTGGCTGATGAAGATGTTGATATATGTAGTGAGGGAAAGGCTGAGAGGGTGAAACTGGCTAGAGTTGGTGGAAGTATTGGAAAATGTCTGAATTTAAGAGGGAGGGAAGTTGGTGAGGGTTAATTGTGAGGGCAGTGAAGTTGTTGTGCTGCTGGTGGTGGCGTTAAAGTTAGGAAGGTTGAGCTTGTTAGGGCAAGAGTCGACGTCTTTGGGTGATGCTTGAGATAGTATGACTGTAATGGTGATGGCACTGTGTAAACAAATATATATAGCTAGGTGCTGAATAGAAGAGTGTGTTCAGATGGCGAGGGTATTGTGGTTGAGGTGGAGGAGATACAAAAAGTACGTAAAATAGAGGTTGTAGTGATGGATTTATAAGCGGTGACAGAAATCAGGATGGTAAGACAGAATTATTAATAGTGGTAGTAGTAGTATTGATGGTAAAGATGTGATAATGGCTGTGATAGTGATAGTGATTGTAGCTAAAGCAATGACAGTTGTGGAACAAGTGACAATAGTGGCTGCAAAAGTGACAATGAGAGCGGCAGAGAAAGTGTCAGTGGTAATGATAGCTTAAGTATTAGAAAGGTAATGATTGAAAAAAAAGAAAATGGGAACCATAACGAGTGTATTTAGTGATGATGATGATGGTGGTAACTGATGATAAGGAAAATAGTAATTATTATAGTGACGACACTGCTGAAGATGATAGTAGTAATGATGATGATGATAATAATAATGACGGTCTTTGTGGGAGCAATTGTGGTAATAGTGATAGCGATGATGCTAATGAAAGCATGACACTGACTGATAAAGATGATGGTATGAATGATGGTCCTTATGATAACGGTGACAACAGCAATATCAGTGACAGACATACCTTTCAATGTGGCACTCCCACGCACATTATTAACCCATATCGTTATAACCAGTGAGCCAGGTGTGCTTAATTGTTACCGAAGTACCATAATTGCCGTACGCCTGTAAAAATACTGCTCCTGTCATGTTTAATTATTGCCAATTAATGGGATGGGGTATATTCTGTTGCTGTATTTGGGTGCTGTTGTTGTTGGATTGCCTATGTTAGTATCGGTATCGTTTTAGTGCTTTAGGTGAATGTGGTTCTGCTGTGGAGCTTTTAATGTTGCAATTTTTGGACTGTTTTATTGATGATATTGTTATGGTCTTGGTTCTAGCATTGTACGTAAATGAAGTGCTATTTCGGGACTTTTACTATATCTGTGGCTGCATTGTTTGTACTGTTTTGCTCTTCATTTTTGTGGGGATGTTGTCTTTTGTGTTATGGGTGACTGTGTTGCTGTTGTAAGGCTCTTATCGTTTTTTCTTATTTTAGGACTTACATTATAACTCCAGTGGAGTGTTATGTTTGGTGTTACAGGTGACTGTGGGGTCGGTGAGGGTCTCCTTATGTTGTTGTTCTGCAGGTAGTGTTTTCTTTTTTGTTGGTGATATTGCTGTATATTCAGTGGTGTTATTGACAATGCTTATTAAGGTGTTTATGTTGCAAATGCTTTGGTGTTGGAAGTGTGCTCTCTATTTGTTGTTTTGTGTTGTTAATAGCATTGTTGTTGCTGTTGTTATTTGGTTGTTGTAATCTGGGAGGAAAGTTTGTTATTCCAGCAGGATTATAATTGTTTATTATATTGTCAGAGTTACTGCCAAGATTAACACTATGGTTATCGATTTTGTTCTTGATTCAGGAGTTACTGGTTTTGTTTCTTCTCATTTCATACATTTTCGTGGCATGATAAGTACTTACAGTTATTGTGGCAGAGAGTGAAGAGTGTGCTCATCATGTTCTCTTTGCAGAATTTAGGACAGAGGCATTGCAGTAACGTTTTTGTACTGATAGGGAGGATTTAAGAGGCTATTGCTCTTTATGACCACTGTAAAGCCGGCTGTAATTGTGTGTGTGTGTGTGTGTGTGTGTGTGTGTGTGTGTGTGTGTGTGTGTGTGTGTTGGCCACTGTAAAGCCGGTTGTAAGTGTGTGTGTGTGTGTGTGTGTGTGTGTGTGTGTGTGTGTGTGTGTGTGTGTGTGTGTGTGTGTCTCTGTGTGTGTGTGTGTGTGTGTGTGTGTGTGTGTGTGTGTGTGTGTGTGTGTGTGTGTGTGTGTGTGTGTGTGTGTGTGTGTGTTGGACACTGTAAATCCGGTTGTAATTGTGTGTGTGTGTGTGTGTGTGTGTGTGTGTGTGTGTGTGTGTGTGTGTGTGTGTGTGTGTGTGTGTGATCATCATCCTCTTCTTCGCCCTCTGTTTTCTACTACTCTACCCAACTATATCCTGTCATCTCCATCCGCCTCCTCTTGCATCCCTTCATTCTCATCCTTCTTGCTCTCCATTACCATTCACCTCATCCATTCTTCATAATTCCCCTGCCTTTCTTCTCGTTCTTCTCATTTTCTTGCTCTCCTTTACCATTCGACTCTTCCGTTCTCCCTCCCCCCTCCCCCTTCTCGTCCCAGACACAATAACAAATACTACTGGCACATGCAGATGTTCTTTGGCGTACCTCACAATGCGGTAATCGGGCAGAACACATAGACCAGAAAGGGGGGTGGGGGTGGAATAGCAAGAAAACGAGGAAAGTGAAAAGGAAGTAGGAAGAGGGAGAGGCGGGGGGGGGGAGAAAAAGAAGGGGAAAGAAAAGAACAGAGTAAGAGGGCATAGAAAAAGATGTATACAAAACAATGGAGAAGGCAGTGCAGTTGTAGAAACGGGAATCCGAAAAATATGGGGAATGTAAACACGAAATAGATTTTTAAAAATGAACACATATCAGAGGGACCCGCCGGCAAAAGAATGTGCGGCACGAAAAGAATGCGAGTGAGAAATCATGAGACACTGCGAACAGCATAGAGGGAGAAGTAGAAAAAGAAAAAAAAAAACAAGTCCACCCGTCATCTGTGAGCCAGGTAGATTAATAATAGTGTTAGATGAAAACTTGACTATTAGTATCCGTCCTGGATGACTCCCATTGCTGGCTCAGTAACATGTGAACTCAACTTGTGATTCTAAATAACTTTTATTAATTTTTCCTTCTACAATCAGTACTTTCTGAGATTTAAGTTATCGACACAGACAAACAAACACGCACACACAGATACAATTCGTAAAAAAATAATGACCATCGACTTCGCCTACCTGTGACTCTAAACAAATTTTATTACTTTTCCACAGACAATACTTTCTGACATTTGAATTTTCAAAACAGACAGACACACACAGATACATTTCGTACAAAAATAATGACCGTCGACTTCGTATACCTGGCTCAATAAGAATAAGTGAGCACAAAGACCAGTAGTGAAAGATATAAACGGAATGAGGACAGTGTTAGTGAGAAACACACTGAATACAGAGACAGCAAACAACAAAATCATGCAACACCACTCCCAAATGGAACACTAAGAAAACAAGTGGTTCAGAGTATAAGCAAATAAATCCAGAGTTAAAACTTAACACTACTATAATCGTATCTATTTTAGCTTCAACACAGTGTACCGTAATACTCCCAGACTCTCCCGGCATCTAGACTGCAGCTTCATTTAAAACTAATTCCTCTTTCTCCGTCTCTTCTTCCTCCTGCTCGTCCTCCACCTGAGCAAATGCCATGCCATGCCCTCTGTGTGGAAAATAAGAGCAACGGCGAAGTTGTGTGTGTGCGTCTGTGTGTGTGTGTGTGTGTCTGTGTGTGTGTGTGTGTGTGTGTGTGTGTGTGTGTGTGTGTGTGTGTGTGTGTGTGTGTGTGTGTGTGTGTGTGTGTGTGTGTGTGTGTGTGTGTGTGTGTGTGTGTGTGTGTGTGTGTGTGTGTGTGTGTGTGAGACAGACAGACAGACAGACAGACAGAGACAGAGAGAGACAGAGAGAGACTGAGACAATAAATATTAGAAAAAAGACAGTAGAGCGAAAAGATAGAAAGCGAGCGAGACAGAATACGAATGAGACCGAGACGGAGGTCAGAGCAAAGTGGGTAAGAATGAGTTAAAAAGACTGGGAGGAGAGAGGAGTAATACTAGTAGTAGTAGCAGCGAAAGAGAGAAAGGAAGCGGGAAAGAGACTGTGAGGGAGGAGAGGCCAAGAGTGTGGGAAATTGCTGCACTGTTTACAATGGTCTTGGCCATCCAGCGCAGATAACCCGATGAGGTGTGGGGCTACAGGGAACAAGATTGCTTATCAAGACGCTCTCACCCCTCCTTGACCTTCTTTTGTGTGTGTGTGTGTGTGTGTGTGTGTGTGTGTGTGTGTGTGTGTGTGTGTGTGTGTGTGTGTGTGTGTGAGAGAGAGAGAGAGAGAGAAGGGAAGGGAGTATGGCAGTTGGGGACAAAAAGAAAGTAGCTGGTAAATTCTCTTCTTCTTCATACACAATTTAGATGTGTGGAGGGTAAGTTGGGCCATGGGAACTCTTGAAAGCCAGCACAGAGACATTCTAGAAGACAAAGTTGTTTCCTTTTATGGGAAAAGGACTGAATGGGTTGGGTGATGGGATAAGAGTCAGCGGGCAAGGGAAGAAAGGAAATGGAAAGAGGAGAGTGAACAGTAAGGTAGAGGAGAATAGAAAAAGGGAAAGGAAACCGTGCGAAATATTAATTAATCTGATAAGACGAGAAGGGAGGGGGAAGGATGAGACTATACAGGAAGTAAGAGATGATGTGAAGAGAGTAAAAGAAAGAAGAAGAGTAAGGAAGAAGGTACAGGAGATGCCACCGAAGACTATCTGTTAAGAAAAGAGGAGTAGAATGAAATTTTTGAGAAAAATTTCTGACTAATCTGGTGGAAATTATTCAGAACTATAGCTGTATTTAAAGACCATTAAGAAATGTAGGGAAGAAGACTGCCATAGAGTGATAGAAAAAGTAAACCAAGATAACTGGATCCGAAGTAAAGAACAAGAAAGGGGTAGAAGGAAAAAGAGAGTTGACAGATAACTGTGAAAAATGAGTGGAAAGAGAATCACCAACACAAGAAGCAGGATGGCGACGAGTAAATCGATATGGAGAGTGAAGGAGACTGACAAGTATACCCATGTAGGAAGGAAAGAAAGAAGGGAAGAAATTAAATGTAAAGGAAAGGAATGAAAGGGATGGAAGGCGAGCCGAAATGTGTAATAGATAAGTTAAGAATAAAGAAAGAATAAATACGAGAAGGACTTAATTATGCTTTAAATAATAGGGCGAAATTAGAGGTACAGCGAAGTTAGACATGATGGAAAATCATAGGAAAAACGAACGCAAGAAATTGCTAACCCGTTAGTGCAATTATAAAGGAATTTGATTTCGAGCTTAAAGAGCAGCTGACGCTAAAAGTTTAATGGAATAAGCTGGATATACGTGGGCAGTCAGGAAGGTGCGAGAAAAGCCAGGAAATTGGATGGAGAAAACTGTGGGAAGCAAAGAAAGTTGTAAGTAAAACCTGGGGAAGCAAAAGTTGGAGGAAGTCTAATGGTGAAGGAAAAAAAAAAAAAAAACAGGAGTTAAACTGGGAGAAAGCGCAAAGAGGGAGGTAGGCACAGAGTGACTGAGCGAAGCAAAATACAAATTTCAGAGAAGGAAGCAGAGGCGAAACAAGGCATTCTTCCAGAGATTTGCCTTAGTTGTTCTTGTGCCCGAAAATCATTATGCGGCATCAACCTTGTTTACTAACTCCGTTTCTACTGTACATTTTTTTTTTATTCGTAGCAAAAATGCAAAAGGTTATATACTGTACATTACGAAATTACTCGTAATGGCTATTTTTCCGCCGATGTTATATATTATACCTCCCGTTTCCTTCCAGGTCTTGTCCTACTACTTGTAATTTTGGCTAATATCATTTTTTTTTTTTTTGCACGTACAGTATGTTTCATTAGACGAACGGGGGTATGTTAGGTCGACATGAACTTGCTTTGCCGTTTTGTCTCTTATTGGTCTGTTTTGTTTGGTGTGTTGGGATTGGTGTGCATGTGAGGATGGGGTGCTGGAGGGTAGACTGGTGTGTGTGGAAGATGTGGTGGGTGTATAAAGTGAATTAGGTGGGTGTGTGAGTGTAGGGTAGTATGGGTGGTAAGAGGAGGCGGGTTGGTTATCTATAGGAAACAAAGTTGATGTAGGAGGTGGTGTGTGTGTGTGTGTGTGTGTGTGTGTGTGTGTGTGTGTGTGTGTGTGTGTGTGTGTGTGTGTGTGTGTGTGTGTGTGTGTGAGAGAGAGAGAGAGAGAGAGTGAAAGAGAGAGAGATGAGATGGAAAGGGTGGATGTAAAAGGCAGGATGTGGTGTTTTCTGCAGGTGTGAGGAGGGCTGGGTATTAGAGAATGATTTGCTTTGCGTGGGAGGTATGGTGTAGAAGGTTAGAGGAGTGCGTGGAGGAGGTGTGGTGGGTATAGAAGGTGGGATGAGTGTGTATGTGAGGTGGAATGAGTATGTTTCGGAGGTGGGATGCGTGTTTTGGGGGATATGGAATGAAGTGAGTGTAGGTCAGATGGGTTGTATGGGAGGTAAAGGAGTGTAGGAGGTGGTGGAATGGGTGTGTGTGAGAGATAGGTTGGTTATGGGAGGACTTCTGGGGAGGGTTACTTCCATGAACAGAGTACAAATAGCGACGGTATAATGGATGCCAGAGGAAGATTGGTGTGGGTGTAGGTTGGTGGTTGGTGAGAGTTTTGGTGTTGATGTTAAAGGAGCAGTACTGTGAGCGACGTCAGTGGCGAGAGTGCATGTAGCTAGGTTCATGTTTAGGTAAATTTAGTGGCTGGTGAAGGTGTTGATGTTGGTGGTGAGGGAAAGGCTGGGAGGGTGAAACTGGCTAGAGTTGGTGGAAGTATTGAAAAATGTCTGAATTTAAGAGGGAGGGAAGTTGGTGAGGGTTAATTATGAGGGTAGTGAAGTTGTTGTGCTGCTGGTGGTGGCGTTAAAGTTAGGAAGGTTGAGCTTGTTAGGGCAAGAGTCGACGTCTTTGGATGATGCTTGAGATAGTACGACAGTAATGGTGATGGCACTGTGTAAACAAATATATATAGCTAGGTGCTGAATAGAAGAGTGTGTTCAGATGGCGAAGGTATTGTGGTTGAGGTGGAGGAGATACAAAAAGTTCGTAAAATAGAGGTTGTAGTGATGGATTTATAAGCGGTGACAGAAATCAGGATGGTAAGACAGAATTATTAATAGTGGTAGTAGTAGTATTGATGGTAAAGATGTGATAATGGCTGTGATAGTGATAGTGATTGTAACTAAAGCAATGACAGTTGTGGAACAAGTGACAATAGTAATTGCAAAAGTGACAATGAGAGTGGCAGAGAAAGTGTCAGTGGTAATGATAGCTTTAGTATTAGAAAGGTAATGAGCGAAAACAAAGAAAATGGGAACCATAACGAGTGTATTTAGTGATGATGATGGTGGTAAATGATGATGATGAAAATAGTAATTATTATGGTGACGACACTGCTGAAGATGATAGTAGTAATGATGATGATGATAATAATAATGACGGTCCTTGTGGGAGCAATTGTGGTAGTAGTGATAGCGATGATGCCAGTGAAAGCATGACACTGACTGATAAAGATGATGGTATGAATGATGGTCTTTATGATAACGATGACAACAGCAATACCAGTGACAGACATACCTTTTAATGTGGCACTCCCGCACACATTATTATCCTATATCATTATAACCAGTGAGCCAGGTGTGCTTAATTGTTACCGAAGTACCATAATTGCCGTACGCCTGTAAAAATGCTGCTCCTGTCATGTTTAATTATTGCCAATTAATGGGATGGGGTATATTCTGTTGCTGTATTTGGGTGCTGTTGTTGCTGGATTGCCTATGTTAGTATCGATATCGCTTTAGTGTTTTAGGTGAATGTGGTTCTGCTGTGGAGCTTTTAATGTTGCGATTTTTGGACTGTTTTATTGATGATATTGTTATGGTCTTGGTTCTAGCATTGTACGTAAATGAAGTGCTATTTCGGGACTTTTACTATATCTGTGGCTGCATTGTTTGTACTGTTTTGCTCTTCATTTTTGTGGGGATGTTGTCTTTTGTGTTATGGGTGACTGTCTTGCTGTTGTAAGCTCTTATCGTTTTTTCTTGTTTTAGCACTTACATTATAACTCCAGTGGAGTGTTATGTTTGGTATGCAGGTGATTGCGGGGTGGGTGAGGGTCTCCTTATGTTGTTGTTCTGCAGGTAGTGTTTTCTTTTTTGTTGGTGATATTGCTGTATATTCAGTGGTGTTATTGACAATGCTTATTAAGGTGTTTATGTTGCAAATGCTTTGGTGTTGGAAGTGTGCTCTCTATTTGTTGTTTTGTGTTGTTAATAGCATTGTTGTTGCTGTTGTTATTTGGTTGTTGTAATCTGGGAGGAAAGTTTGTTATTCCAGCAGGATTATAATTGTTTATTATATTGTCAGAGTTACTGCCAAAATTAACACTATGGTTATCGATTTTGTTCTTGATTCAGGAGTTACTGGTTTTGTTTCTTCTCATTTCATACATTTTCGTGGCATGATAAGTACTTACAGTTATTGTGGCAGAGAGTAAAGAGTGTGCTCATCATGTTCTCTTTGCAGAATTTAGGACAGAGGCATTGCAGTAACGTTTTTGTACTGATAGGGAGGATTTAAGAGGCTATTGCTCTTTATGACCACTGTAAAGCCGGCTGTAATTGTGTGTGTGTGTGTGTGTGTGTGTGTGTGTGTGTGTGTGTGTGTGTGTGTGTGTGTGTGTGTGTGTGTGTGTGTGTGTGTGTGTGTGTGTGTGTGTGTGTGTGTGTGTGTGTGTGTGTGTGTGTGTGTGTGTGTGTTGACCACTGTAAATCCGGTTGTAATTGTGTGTGTGTGTGTGTGTGTGTGTGTGTGTGTGTGTGTGTGTGTGTGTGTGTGTGTGTGTGTCTGTTTGTATGTGTGTGTGTGTGTGTGTGTGTGTGTGTGTGTGTGTGTGTGTGATCACCATCCTCATCCTCGTCCTCTGTTTTCTACTACTCTACCCAACCATATCCTGGCATCTCCATCCGCCAACTCTTCTCAGTCCTCCCCTTCATGCCTTCCTTCTTCCTTTCCATTAAGTTTCACCTCATCTATTCTCCATAATTCCCCTGCCTTTCTTCTCGTTCTTCTCATTTTCTTGCTCTCCTTTACCATTCGACTCTTCCATTCTCCCTCCCCCCTCCCCCTTCTCGTCCCAGACACAACAACAAATACTACTGGCACATGCAAATGTTCTTTGGCGTACCTCACAATGCGGTAATCGGGCAGAACACATAGACCAGAAAGGGGGGTGGGGGTGGAATATCAAGAAAACGAGGAAAGTGAAAAGGAAGTAGGAAGAGGGAGAGGCGGGGGGGGGGGAAGAAAGGGAAGGTGAAAGAAAAGAACAGAGTAACAAGGCATAAGAAAAAGATGTATACAAAACAATGGAGACGGCAGTGCAGTTGTAGAAACGGGAATCCGAAAAAATATAGGGAATGTAAACACGAAATAGATTCTTAAAAATGAACACATATCAGAGGGACCTGCCAGCGAAAGAATGTGCCGCACAAAAAGAATGCGAGTGAGAAATCATGAGACACGGCGAATAGCATAGAGCAGTGGTTCCCAACCTTTTTGGTCCTGTGACCCCCCGAGAAAATTATGAGAAACTCCATGGCCCCTATATAACTCAGATCGTATATTTATATATTTTTAATATTTGATATTGCGCAGAAAACGGTAATTACCCCAATATACTTAAGGCTAAACTAGCACAGTAAGGTATATTTCATACTTGATTTCTGTCAGGTTTTACCCAGACCAAATACCTTATAATATCTTATATTACCAATAAGGCCCATGGCCCCCCAGCCAATGTCCCACGGCCCCCTTGGGGGCCATGGCTCCCAGGTTGGGAACCGCTGGCATAGAGGGAGAAATAGAAAAAGGAAAAAAAGAACAAGTTTACCCGTCATCTGTGAGCCAGGTAGATTAATAATACTGTTAGCGATTAGTATCCGTCCTGGATGACTCCCAATGCTGGTTCAGTGACATGTGAACTCAACTTGTGATTCTAAATAACTTTTATTAATTTTTCCTTCTACAGTCAGTACTTTCTGAGATTTAAGTTATCGACACAGACAAACAAACACGCACACACAGATACATTTCGTAAAAAAATAATGACCTTCGACTTCGCCTACATGTGACTCTAAACAACTTTTATTACTTTTCTACAGTCAATACTTTCTGACATTTGAGTTTTCAAAACAGACAAACACACGCAGATACATTTCGTACAAAAATAATGACCGTCGACTTCGTATACCTGACTCAATAAGAATAAGTGAGCAGAAAGACCAGTAGTGAAAGATATAAACGGAATGAGGACAGTGTTAGTGAGAAACACACTGAATACAGAGACAGCAAACAACAAAATCATGAAACACCACTCCCAAATGGGAGACTAAGAAACCAAGTGGTTCAGAGTATAAGCAAATAAATCCAGCGTTAAAACTTAACACTATCATAATCGAACCTTGTATTTAGCTTCAACACAGTGTACCGTAATACTCCCAGACTCTCCCGGCATCTAGACTGCAGCTTCATTTAAAACTAATTCCTCTTTCTTCGTCTCTTCTTCCTCCTGCTCATCCTCCACCTGAGCAAATGCCATCCCATGTCCTCTGTGTGGAAAATAAGAGCAACGACGAAGTTGTGTGTGTGTGTGTGTGTGTGTGTGTGTGTGTGTGTGTGTGTGTGTGTGTGTGTGTGTGTGTGTGTGTGTGTGTGTGTGTGTGTGTGTGTGTGTGTGTTAGAGAGAGAGGGAGAGAGAGAGAGACAGAGACAGAGAGACAGAGACAGAGACAGACAGACAGAGACTGAGACAATAAATATTAGAAAAAAGACAGTAGAGCGAAAAGATAGAAAGCGAGCGAGACAGAATACGAATGAGACCGAGACGGAGGTCAGAGCAAAGTGGGTAAGAATGAGTTAAAAAGACTGGGAGGAGAGAGGAGTAATACTAGTAGTAGTAGCAGCGAAAGAGAGAAAGGAAGCGGGAAAGAGACTGTGAGGGAGGAGAGGCCGAGAGTGTGGGAAATTGCTGCACTGTTTACAATGGTCTTGGCCATCCAGCGCAGATAACCCGATGAGGTGTGGGGCTACAGGGAACAAGATTGCTTATCAAGACGCTCTCACCCCTCCTTGACCTTCTTTTGTGTGTGTGTGTGTGTGTGTGTGTGTGTGTGTGTGTGTGTGTGTGTGTGAGAGAGAGAGAGAGAGAGAGAAAGGGAGAGAGAAGGGGGGGGGGAGTATGGCAGTTGGGGGCAAAAAGAAAGTAGCTGGTAAATTCTCTTCTTCTTCATACACAATTTAGATGTGTGGAGGGTAAGTTGGGCCATGGGAACTCTTGAAAGCCAGCACAGAGACATTCTAGAAGACAAAGTTGTTTCCTATTATGGGAAACGGACTGAATGGGTTGGGTGATGGGATAAGAGTCAGCGGGCAAGGGAAGAAAGGAAATGGAAAGAAGAGAGTGAACACTAAGGTACAGGAGAATGGAAGAAGGGAAAGGAAAGCGTGCGAAATATTAATTAATCTGATAAGACGAGAAGGGAGGGGGAAGGATGAGACTATACAGGAAGTAAGAGATGATGTGAAGAGAGTAAAAGAAAGAAGAAGAGTAAGTAAGAAGATACAGGAGATGCCACCGAAGACTATCTGTTAAGAAAAGAGGAGTAGAATGAAATTTCTGAGAAAAATTTCTGACTGATCTGGTAGAAATTATTCAGAAATATAGCTGTATTTAAAGACCATTAAGAAATGTAGGGAAGAAGACTGCCATAGAGGGACAGAAAAAGTAAACAAGGACAATAGGATCCGAAGTAAAGAACAAGAAAGGGGTAGAATGAAAAAGAGAGTTGACAGATAACTGAAAAATGAGTGGAAAGAGAATCACCAAAACAAGAAACAGGATGGCGACGAGTAAATCGATATGGAGAGTGAAGGAGACTGACAAGTATACCCAAGTAGGAAGGAAAGAAGGAAGGGAAGAAATTAAATGTAAAGGAAAGGAATGAAAGGGATGGAAGGCGAGCCGAAATGTGTAATAGATAAATTAAGAATAAAGAAAGAATAAATACGAGGAGGACTTAATTATGCTTTAAATAATAGGGCGAAATTAGAGGTACAAGGAAGTTAGACATGATGGAAATTATAGGAAAAACGAACGCAAGAAATTGCTAACCCGTTAGTGCAATTATAAAGGAATTTGATTTCGAGCTTAAAGAGCAGCTGACGCTAAAAGTTTAATGGAATAAGCTGGATATACGTGGGCAGCCAGGAAGGTGGGAGAAAAGCCAGGAAATTGGATGGAGAAAACTGTGGGAAGCAAAGAAAGTTGTAAGTAAAACCTGGGGAAGCAAAAGTTGGAGGAAGTCTAATGGTGAAGAAAAAAAAAAAAAAAACAGGAGTTAAACTGGGAGAAAGCGCAAAGAGAGAGGTAGGCACAGAGTGACTGAGCGAAGCAAAATACAAATTTCAGAGAAGGAAGCAGAGGCGAAACAAGGCATTCTTCCAGAGTTTTGCCTTAGTTGTTTTTTAGCAAACTGAAGTGCCCGAAAATCATTATGCGGCATCAACCTTGTTTACTAACTCCGTTTGTACTCTACATTTTCTTTTTTTTTTATTCGGAGCAAAAATGCACATGGTTATATACTGTACTTTACGAAATTACCGGTACTCGTAATGGCCATTTTTCTGCTGATCTTATATATTATACCTCCCGTTTCCTTCCAGGTCTTGTCCTACTACTTTTAATTTTGGCTAATTTCCTCCTTTTTTTTTTTTTTTTTGCACGTAAGTTCCATTAGACCAGCTGGGGTATGTTAGGTCGACATGAACTTGCTTTGCCGTTTTTCTCTTGTTGGTGTGTGTGGAAGATGTGGTGGGTGTAGGAAGTGAATTAGGTGGGTGTGTGATTGGAGGGTAGGGTGGGTGGTAAGAGGAGGCGGGTTGTTATCTATAGGAGACAAAGTTGGTGTAGGAGGTGCTGTGTGTGTGTGTGTGTGTGTGTGTGTGTGTGTGTGTGTGTGTGTGTGAGAGAGAGAGAGACAGACAGACAGAGACAGACAGACAGACAGACAGACAGACAGACAGAGATAGGATGGGAAGGGTGGATGCAAGAGGCAGGATGTGTGTGTTTTCTGCAGGTGTGAGGAGGGGTGGATGTTAGAGGATGGTTTGGTTTCTGTGGGAGGTGTGGTGTAGAAGGTTAGAGGGGTGTGTTGGGATGTGTGGTGGGTATAGGAGGTGGGATGAGTGTGTATGTGAGGTGGAATGGGTATGTTTGGGAGGTGGGATGCGTGTTTTGGGGGATATGGAATGAAGTGAGTGTAGGAGGTGAGAGGGGTTGTATGGGAGGTAAAGGAGTGTAGGAGGTGGTGGAATGGGTGTGTGTGAGAGATAGGTTGGTTATGGGAGGAATGCTGGGGAGGGTTACTTCCATGAACAGAGTACAAGTAGCGACGGTAGAATAGATGCCAGAGGAAGATTGGTGTGGATGTAGGTTGGTGGTTGGTGAGAGTTTTGGTGTTGATGTTAAAGGAGCAGTACTGTGAGCGACGTCAGTGGCGAGAGTGCATGTAGCTAGGTTCATGTATATGTAAATTTAGTGGCTGGTGAAGGTGTTGATGTTGGTGGTGAGGGAAAGGCTGGGAGGGTGAAACTGGCTAGAGTTGGTGGAAGCATTGAAAAATGTCTGAATTAATAAGGGAGCGAAGTTGGTGAGGGTTAATTGTGTGAGGGTAGTGAAGTTGTTGTGCTGCTGCTGGTGGCGTTAAAGTTAGGAAGGTTGCGCTTGTTAGGGCAAGAGTCGACATCTTTGGGTGATGCTTGAGATAGTATGACTGTAATGGTGATGGCACTGTGTAAACAAATATATATAGCTAGGTGCTGAATAGAAGAGTGTGTTCAGATGGCGAGGGTATTGTGGTTGAGGTGGAGGAGATACAAAAAGTACGTAAAATAGAGGTTGTAGTGATGGATTTATAAGCGGTGACAGAAATCAGGATGGTAAGACAGAATTATTAATAATGGCAGTAGTAGTAGCAGTGATGGTAACGATAGTGATATTGGCTGTGATAGTGATTGTAGCTAAAGTAATGACAGTTGTGAAACAAGTGACAATAGTGATTGCAAAAGTGACAATGAGAGTGGCGGAGAAAGTGTCAGTGGTAATGATAGCTTTAGTATTAGAAAGGTAATGAGCGAGAAAAAAGAAAAATGGGAACCATAACGAGTGTATTTAGTGATGATGATGATGGTGATGGTTGTAAATGATGATGAGGAAAATAGTAATTATTATAGTGACGACACTGCTGAAGATGATACTAGTAATAATGATGATGATAATAATAATGACGGTCTTTGTGGGAGCAATTGTGGTGATAGTGATAGCGATGATGCTAATGAAAGCATGACACTGACGATAAAGATGATGGTATGAATGATGGTCTTTATGATAACGGTGACAACAGCAATACCAGTGACAGACATACCTTTTAATGTGGCACTGCCGCACACATTATTAACCCATATCATTATAACCAGTGAGCCAGGTGTGCTTAATTGTTACCGAAGTATCATAACAATTGCCGTACGCCTGTAAAAATGCTGCTCCTGTCGTGTTTAACTATTGCCAATGAATGGGATGGGGTTTATACTGTCGCTGTATTTGGGTGCTGTTGTTGCTGCATTGCCTATGTTAGTATCGGTATTGTTTTAGTGTTTTAAGTGAATGTAGTTTTGCTGTGCAGCTTTTAATGTTGCGGTTTTTGGACTGTTTTAGTGATCTTATTGTTATAGTCTTACACTGTATGTAGATGAGGAACTATTCTGGGACTTTTACTGTATCTGTGGCTGGATTGTTTGTACTGTTTTTCTCTTCAGTTTTGTGGGGTTGTTGTCTTTTACGTTATATTTGACTAAGTTGCTGTTGTAAGGCTCTTATTATTGTTTTTCTTGTTTTAGGACTGATATTATAACTCGTGTGGAGTGTTATGTTTGGTGTAATAGGTGATTGTGGGGTGGGTGAGGGGCTGCTATGTTGTTGTTCTGCACGTGGTGTTTTTCTTTTTGTTGGTGATATTATTGTACATTGAGTGATGTTATTGTCGATGTTAATTAAGGTGTTTGTATTGCTAATGCTTTGGTGTTGTGTGTTTTCTATTTGATGTTTTGTGTTGTTGATACCACTGTTGTTGCTGTAGTCATTTGGTTGTTGTAGTCTGGGGGGTAAATATGTTATTCCAGCAGTATTATCATTGTTTATTACATTGCCAGAGTTACTGCTATAAGTTACATTATGGTTATCAATTTTGTTCTTGATTCAGGAGGTACTGGTTTTGTTTCTTCTCATTTCATACATTTTTGTGGTACGAATAAATAGTTACAGTTGTTGTGACAGGGAGGGAAGAGTATGTTTATCATGTTCTGTCTACAGAATTTAGGACAGAGGCATTGCAGTAACGTTTTTGTGCTGATAGTGAGGATATAAGAGGCTAATGCTCTTCATGGTGACTGTAAAGACGGCTGTAAGTGTGTGTGTGTGTGTGTGTGTGTGTGTGTGTGTGTGTGTGTGTGTGTGTGTGTGTGTGTGTAATCTACTCCATCATCCTCTTCTTCGTCCTCGTCTTTATACTACTCTACCCAACCATTTCCTGTTATCTCCATCCCCCTCCTCTTCCATCCCTTCATTCTCATCCTTTTTCCTCTCCCTTACCTGTCACCTCACCTATTCCCCATCCTTCCCCTGTTTTTTTTTTTTCCTCTCGTTCTTCTCATTTTCTTCCTCTCCCTTACCACTCGACTCTTCCCTTCTCCCTCCTCCTGCCCCTTCTCCTCCCAGACACAACAACAAATACTATAATGGCACACTCAGATGTTGTTCGGCCTTCCTCACAATGCGGTAATCGGAAGGAGAGAGAGAGAGAGAGAGAGAGAGAGAGAGAGAGAGGATAACAAGAAAACGAGGAATATGAAAAGTAAGTCGGAAGAGGGAGAGGCAGAGGGAGGAGAATGGGAGGGGGGAAGAAATGAACAGAGACAGAGGGCACACAAAGGATATATAAGAACTAATGGAGAAGGCAGTGCAGTTGTAAAAGAGGGAAACCGAACAAATGCAAATACGAAATCTATTAGAGAAAAAAAAATTAACATGTATTAGGGGGACCTGCCAGCGAAAGAATGTGCGGAAGAAAAAAAATGCTAGTGAAATCATGAGACATTGCGAATAGCATAGAGCAGTGGTTCTTAACCTGGGGTACCTGTACCCCCAAGGAGTACGAAACCTTAAACCTGGGGGTACGAGACATGATAGCCAGTGCAATGGTACTGTACCATGAGAAAGCAAAACATATGTTTTCCTAATTTTCCTGTTACTATATTTGTCTCAGTTACTTTTTTAAAGTTGGTGCTGGAAACAATTTTCTTACGTTTTCTATGGTTTCATATACGTTTTCTTGATATCTCGTACGGTTCGTGTTAGCGTTGGTCCTGGCTCTGATCCTTGGCTTCAGTTCAGTCACTTGTGTTCTGGGTTCTCACTGAGAGTGAGAGGAGCCAACGAGTATAGCTCACGTAAGTTTGAAACGTGTTGCACGTGCACTATGCTGTGTGTAGTTGAGTCGATGGATTTTGTTTGTGCTCGAGTGGTTGATAATATTGAGGTGAATTACTGGTGCGTGTGGCATTTGTGATTTGTGAAATGTTATTTTTTTGTGTTATCATTTTATTTGTCACAATATAATGTTTTTTAGTGTGGTATAACTGTAATATTGTCAAAAATAGATGTATTGATAAAAAATATATATTATTGAAGGTACTGTTATGTGCATGAGGAGGAATATGGTGGGCTGTGTATTGTGGTGGTGGTGAATATTCCTCCTCATGCACATAACAGTACCTTCAATATTATATATCTTTTATCAATACATCTATTCTTGACAATATTACAGTTATACCACACTAAAAAACATTATATGTTATATGTTATAACGGTTATTACATCCAGGCCTGCATCTTTCCAGGTATCGGTGTGATGAAGATCTAGTAACTATGTCTAAGAAACGTAAGTGGAAAGACGACTACATTCGTTATGGTTTTACCTGTACGACTGAGGCAGATGGAACTCAACGACCACAGTGCATACTCTGCAGCACAGTATTTGCAGATGCAAATCTCAAACCATCAAGACTCAATGAACACTTCAACAATCGGCATGGAGGCACAGATGCTGGACATGACTTAAACAGCTTGAAGATCAAGCGGGAGCGATTTGATCGAAGTGGTACCTTATCAACGCTAGGTTTAGTGCCAGTTGAGAAACCTTTGTTGTAAGCATCTTATGAAGTTGCCCTTTTGTGTGCAAAAGAAGAAAAAAGCTCACACTATTGCAGAGGAGCTTGTCAAACCTTGTGCATTAGAAATGGCAAAAATAGTGATAGGGACAGAAGCTGAAAAGAAGCTTAAACAGATACCTCTGTCAAATGACATTATCCATTCAAGGATTAATGATTTGAGTCGAGATACCTTGTAGCAGGTGATAAAAGACCTGAAAGCTAGTCCTGTCAAAGTGAGTATTCATCTGGATGAGTCGACTGACGTTAGTTTTTGCAGTCAGTTGATGGCATTTGTTCGGTATGTGAAGGAGAAAGAAGTGGTAGAAGAATTCTTATTTTGCAAACCTCTGAAAACTACTGCAAAAGCAATTGATGTGTTCAATCTTGTGAAAGAGTTCTTCTTGGAACATGGAATGACTCTCAACATGTGTGGTTCAATTTGCACTGATGGAGCCCCTGTCATCCTTGGAAATAAAACAGGCTTTGCTACCCTGGTGAAAAAAGAGGTTCCCCATGTAACTGTCACTCACTGTGTGTTGCATCGTCATGCACTTGCTACAAAGACTGCCAGAAAAATTGAAGACTGTTTTATCACTTGTGCGTGCTGTAAATTTCATCAGAGGACGGGCAGTGAATCACCGTCTTTTTGCATCTTTTTGTGAAGAAATTGGAGCTGAGCACAGTGTTCTTCTTTACCACACAGAAGTGAGATGGCTTTCCCGTGGCAGGGTACTTACACGTGTCTTTGAACTTCATGAAGAAATTATGCAGTGTCTTAGAAATCAAGGCAGTGAAATTGCTGACCATTTTGAAAAGAGGGAGTTCATCTTCACTCTCTGGTATATTTGGCAGATATATTCACGCACCTCAATGAACTGAATGTCTCTATGCAAGGAACAGCGATGAATATGATAACTGCCAGAGAAAAGTTATCTGCCCTCACCAAGAAGCTTCCACTGTGGATAAAGCGCATTGAAAGTGGAAACTTTGCAAACTTCCCTTCTCTTGATGAGGCTGCTATTGCTGAAGAGCTGCCCATCGTGAATGAGGTAAAAGAACATTTGCAAGAACTGATTCAGTCCTTCCAAGGGTATTTTCACGTTGAAGAAGGTTCTGTGGCACAAAGATGGATACGGGATCCATTTCTTTTCAACCTTGATTCCATGGATGATAATGATATGATGAAAGATGATCTTGTGGAGTTGCAGACCAATGACAGAATCCGAATGGAGTTTGAAAAAATGCAACTGGATATGTTTTGGTGTGCACAACTCCAAACATTCCCACAGTTAGCAGGGAGAGCTCTGGAGGTCCTCGTGCCATTTGCAACTACATACTTATGCGAGGTAGGTTTTTCAACGCTCCTACACATCAAGACAAAAGCCAGAAACCGAATGGATGCAAGTGATGATATGCGTCTGGCACTTTCAAAGAAAGAACCTCGTTTGAACATCATCATTAATGAGAAACAACAACAAAAGAGCCACTGAAAATGTGTTGTTGTGCACTATGTAGTATAACTCATAATTACTGTTATAATGTGCATTCATTGCATCCTACTAATTAACACTTCATATGAAATAAAAAAGTACCTTTGTTCAGTAATTGAAAAATCTAATAATTTCTCAGCAAGGTTTGTATCACTAATCCTTTTCATATGTTTGTATTGTATTTATATTGGATGGGGGTACGAGAAAATTTTCTGAGATATCAAGGGGTACGGGCACTGAAAAAGGTTAAGAACCACTGGCATAGAGGGAGTAATAGAAAAAGAAAAATGAAGGAAAGAACAAGACTACCTATCATCTGTAATCCAGGTAGACCAATAATACTGTTAGATGAAAACCTGACTATTATGTATCCTTCCTTAATGACTCCCAGTGCTGGTTGAGTGACATGTGAACTCAAGTTGCGACTCTAAACAACTTTGATTAATAACTTTTCCTTTCTGTGAATTATCGACACAAACAGACACACACACAGATACATTTCGTTCAAAAATAATGACCGTCTATTTCGTCTACCTGTGACTCTAAACAACATTTATTAACAACTTTTCTTCTACAATCAATACTTTCTGACATTTGAGTTTTCCACACACACACACACACACACACACACACACACATACATTTCGCACAAAACTAATGACCGTCGACTTCGCTTACCTGGCTAAATAAGAATATGCGAGCAGAAAGACCAGTAGTGAAAGAAACAAACGGAATGAGGACAGTGTTAGTGAGAAACACACAGAATAAAGAAACAGCAAACAATAAAACCATGTACCACCACTCCCAGATAGGACACTAAGAATCCCAGAAGTTCACAGTAAATGTAAATAAATCCATAGTTTAAAGTTAAGCCTATTAAAATCGTACCTTGAATTTAGCTTCAACACAGTGTACTTTAATACTCCCAGACTCTCCGGGCTTCCAGACTGCAGTTTCATTTAGAACTACTTCCTCTTTCTCCTCCTCTTCTTCCCCCTGCTCGTCCTCCTCGACCTGAGAAAATGCCATACCTTGCCCTCTGTGTGGAGTGGGAAAAATAAGACCAATGACTATAGTCGCGGCGCGCGACTCTGAGGTTGTTATTATCGTGCCCCGGCAAACTACCATTCAAAAGTGCGTCTGATTTCGTGTATAATATGAGACGCATGTGATTCATGTATAATATGTTCGTGTATAATAATATTCGTGTATAATATATTGGTGCATAATAATATGATTCCTGTATAATACGATACGAAATCGGACGCACTTTTGAATGATAGGTTGCCAGGGTACGATAATGACAACCTCAGAATCGTGCGCCGCGACTGTAGTTGTGTGTGTGTGTGTGTGTGTGTGTGAGAGAGAGAGAGAGAGAGAGAGAGAGAGATTGGAAAAAAGACGGTTGAGCGAAAAGACAGAAAGCATGCGAAACAATACAGATGAGACAGAGACGGAGATCAGAGCAGAGTGTGTAAGAAGGAGTTAAATAGAGAGAGAAGAGGGAGGAGCAATAGTAGTAATAGTAGCAGCGAAATAGAGGAAGCAAGCGGGAAAGACTGTGAGTGAGGAGAGGCCGAGAGTGTGGGAAATTGCTGCACTGTTTACAATGGTCTTGGCGTTATTTAGCATCCAGCGCAAATAGCCCGATGGAGTATGGAGTTATAGCGAACAAGACTGCTTATCAAGACGCTCTCACCCCCTCCTTGACCTAGTTGTGTGTGTGTGTGTGTGTGTGTGTGTGTGTGAGAGAGAGAGAGAGAGGGTAACAATATCTGAAGCATAATCGTGTTGACGGAGGAGAATACCTAAGGCTTCTTCTGTATCACTTCGCTTCTGCGTGTGTTACTTTTGTAACGCCAGTAAATTGTTTTCCCACCGGTTGACACCAGTGTAACACCCTGCATTTTTATCCCACCGGTTGACACCAGTGTAACGGTAAGAATTTCATATCCCCACCGTTATTGTTCATCCGGGATAATGACGGATATTTATAATCTTACCTGTTGTTGGTACTGGTTAACTTACCCATGGATAATACAGGTGGTACTCGACTTAGTATAGTAGATGATAATTATTTAAGAAATATTGTGGTAGCGTTTGTAGTTTTTTGGCCGAGCTTAGATTTAGTCAGTACCACAGGTGGTCGTCGTTCCCTCAGCGAAGGAATCTTGAATTGGAAGGGGAGTGAATTAGGCTTGAGGACTTAATTTCCTTGATTAGGTACACTAAGAAAATAAGAAAAAATATATACTTTACTCTACTTTAATAATTTTATGCTAATTTCCACAAAACATTTTTAATAACATGACCCTTTTTAGTATGAGAAAAGATTGTACATTAAAACCAGGGTTTGGATGATCATTCCTCCAACATTATTACCAGGCGAAACAATTTGATACATACCAACGATTTATGAGGTTATTGTACTTTACTTTCTTTTTCACAGTTATTCTTGGGCTCGACAATAGCCTCAAGACAAGGACCTTTTTACGAGCATGGGTTATCTTTTCGGGCTGGCATAGCCTCGAACCAATAAGAATTATTACTTGTGTTCATTTTCGTCCATATAATATACTCTCATCATGTAATTCTCCAAAATCCAATATCAGTTCAGGACTATTTACAGTTCATAATCATCATTACTACATAATCACCGAAAATGCATAATCACTCGGGCTTGTTTAGCCTCGAGGTACTATTCAGACATTGTATAATCACTAAGAATACATAATCACTCGGGCTTGTTTAGCCTCGAGGTTCATTTCAAAATTACATCATTGCTCAAAGGCACTAAGTTCCCTTCCACGCTCCTAACTTCCTAACCTTAGTTACAAAAAAGAAAACGGTAAATGGTTTTGATTTCGCTCTTTCGTTACCAGATTACATCACTTCCAAATTTCCATTTCTTATTTACAAAATAAAATTCACTTGATAGATCAATAATACTATTACAATTACATTTGGTTTATATAATAATTCATGGATAGTGTAATGTGTGTATGCTCAAGTCTTTGGACAATTCTATGGGAAGGCCTCATGCTCACATTGATGTCGCCGGTGTCTGTGGATTGAACGAACGTCCATTATATACGACGTCTGGACCTCGAGTCGCTACGTTAAACTTTCAACAATATTACTTCATATAGTCCATGACAAGTAAGGATTAAACAAAGAAAAAGAGGGGGGGGGAAGGAGAAATGTGGACGGCTCACCTGAACGAACGTCCATTATATACGACGGCTGGACCTCGATTGGGCTCCTTGGGTACGCTAGCGACGCCACTGCTAAGTCAAATGAGGTGGTGTTTTTGAAATATGGTGGGTTTCAATTCTCTTTACTATTTATATAGCAGTGTACCCATGACGCCAGGACTTTTGATTGAATTGGGGAAAATTTGGGATTTATTCCTTACTTAATTTAGATACTGATTCTATCACCATCTCACTTTGAATTTTAAGGCAGCTCATGCCATCTAGTGACGGCCAAGACAAACGGGACCTTTAAATCCTCACAAATGACATTATTTAGGCCTTTTTGACTGTTAACTTACATATTTGAGTTCTAGCAGCTTCATTAGTAAACATTTCACAACTAGGTTACGGAAAGAATTGTATATTCATCATTATTCTGTTTAAGGTTTAAACTCGGCACCCAATAGCGACGCACAAAGGAAGAGGGAAAGCTGCGCACATCTGTTATTCATTACTCGACCAGACGGGGAATTCCCATAGCTCAACATGCACAATTACATCACCCAATGCATAGATACAGAGATACATACATATAAAAATAAAGTTAGCCCTACATTAATCATTAACATATGAATTACTACTTAAGATAGGAACTTATAAACTAAAATTCAGGTTACACCCTATCGAACTTAAAAATTACAGTACTTCTAAACACCTACATGAATATCAAATTTGTGGCACTACACGGCTCCCACGTTCAGAAAATAAATTTTACCCAAGTCAATTTTCTATGACATGTGCATGGATGGAATGTTGTTACTCTAATAACTGCTATGAACACTTTGAATTGGAATACTTTTCCCCACCCTCGGTGGCACCTGTCGGTCCACATTAAACACCTGATACTAGGTCGCTTACTACATTAGGAGGTATGATCACTCCTTACTCGAGATGTTATGGGGGAATTTATGCCCCAGTCAGCCTCAGGTTTTGGAGGATAGCTTGTCACTCACCTGAGCTCGACAGGGTCTCTCGAGAGTGAGATCACCACGGGAGGCACGTCCTTCCACTCTTCCATTCACAATCACACTCACTCTGTCCTTTTGTTTCCAGCTTTCCGTACGCAAGAGGTGAGCGCTCATTCTGTCCTGAAGACTCCACTACCTCACAAACCGTGCTAACTGTAAGGTGAGGGGATTAATTACTCCCCTCGAAGTAAGGCACTTCCCGGTTCCAACAGGAACTCTTCTCTCTTTTCCTTGTTTACACCCTCTCCTCGGGGATGAGTCCACCCGGAACATAACTTTAAACAGTTGTGTTTCACAACATTCGTCACATGCACTTGTCTACTTTTCTAACACTCCTCAATGAGCCCCCAAGGGGCATTCCTCACTCGCGGTGGTAATCGCTCATCTTTGGGCTCCGGGGCGAGCTCCTGTTGCAACGGTTCTAAGAGCCATTCCTCGGTACCGTAATATGGTTTTACTTTTTCAGCAGCCCTTTGTATTTTTTTTCCACTAAATACATTTTCAATGATATAAACACTTCCATCTACCAGCACTTCAATCACTTTATACGGGCCGTCCCATTTGGCATTCAGTTTTCTACAGGTACCCGGCTGTATGGTCTCTTTTTTCGCCCACACCAAGCTATTGACTTCAACCTTCTGGGCTCTCCTCCGCCTGTTGGCCACCTCCCGGTATCGCCTAGTCATCCTTTGGTTAGTACCCTTGATGAGTGTGTGTGCTATCGCCAGGTCGTCCTCCTCTACATCCACGGAAGGCAATAAGGTACCAATGAGGCGAGGGGGATGGCGTGAGAAGAAGGCATAATAAGGCTGTTGTCCCGTGCTCGAGTGCACCGCTTGATTTATGACGGTTTGACACAATTGGAGCAGCTGAGGCCAATGCAAGGGGTGTCCTTTGCAGAGAGATGCTAGGATGCTTTTCATAGTCCGATGCATTCTTTCAGTGGTGGAATTTCCCTGGGGATGATAAGGGGTGACGTAGAACAAGTCCACCTGGTTCCTCCGGCAGAACTTCTTGAACTCTCCACTTGTGAACTCTCCGCCGTTGTTCAGCACGATACCTCGTGGCGTCCCAAAGTTGGTAAAGTATTGCCCAAGACAGTGTTTGATGTGTTGTGTATGTTTATCTCTGAGAGGATAATATTTCACAAACCTACTATAATGATCTATCACAGTAAGGACATAGCGGTAACCCTGAGATCCAGCAACCATGTCAGTCAAGTCAATCCCGATACGTTCCAATGGTTTACTTACAGGCAGGAAGCCTTTCCAAGGTTGCTGCAACCCAGTTTCACCTTTGAATCTCTGACAAATGGGACACTGTTTCACATACTCGCATACATCTACCTTTAGATTTGGCCAATAGAATAGTTCTTAGGCTTTCTTAATGGATTTTTTCTGACCTAGATGTCTTGAGATTTCATGAGCGTGTTTGATAGCTTCTTTAATGATTGACTTAGGAATCACCAAACAATATTGGATGCTACCATCATTTGTTTCACGAGCAAAATATAATAGTTTGTCAATCAGTGCGAACTGGCTTAACATAGCTATCGGTAGTCTTTTAGCAGGGAGCTTCTCACTACGCAAGTACTTAACTAACTCATCCCACATGGGTTCTTCTCGTTGCCTATCTCTCATCTCGTCTCGACTAAATCCAAGCCAGTTGGTTTCTGACTGGTGGAATATCACTCTGACAGGTCTAGAAAGTTGATCGGCGACTACATTATATTTGCCCTTGACGTACTGCACGTTGTAGTCGTACTCACGCATCTCGAGAATCCATCAGTTCATACGTGGGGATTTGGTCTTTCGCTTAAAAATGCTGGTAAGCGGTTGATGGTCTGCCAAGATAGTAAAGTGGGAACCCCACAAGTAATGGTGAAAGTTGCGGCATGTGAGAACAACTGCCAATGCTTCTTTGTCTGTTGTGGATTATTTTCTCTCGCAAGGGTTGAGCTTTTTGGAAAAGTAACCAATAGGCAAGTTGGAGTTGTCTGGTTGGATCTGACTTAATACGCCACCAATATGAGTGTTGCTCGCGTCGGTGGTTACCATGAATGGTCGAGTCACATTGGCTCTTACCAATACTGGCGCATTCACTAAGCTCGTCTTCAATTGATCAAAAGCGGATTGACACTCATCTGACCATTCGAATGCTACTCTGGATCTGGTTAAGTTAGTAAGGGGAGCTGCTATTTTTGCGAACGAAGGTACATGTTTTCGGTAGAATCCGCACATTCCAAGGAATCTCCGGACTTCTTTTACTTTGGTGGGTCTTTTCATTTTGTTGATAGCCTCTGTGTTTTCTGGGTCCGGCGTACTCCCGGCCGCTGAGATTTTATGGCCAAGAAAGGTTACTTCCTTTAACCCAAAGGTACATTTGCTTAAATTTAACTTGGCCCCATTCTGTGTGAGTAAAGTGAATAATTGCTGTAAGCGACTCAACAACATGGGGAAGTCATCAGCCCAAATTATCAAATCGTCCAAATAATTCTTTACCCAGCCTTGCTTCAGCAATGGAGTAAGAATGTCCTGCATTCGTCGGGAAAATATGGCTGATGAACATTTTAGTCCGAATGGTAAGTGCCTAAATCTGTAAAGTGTGACTCTGTCACTGAATGTGGTTAAATCACGACTTTCCTCGTCCAACATGATTTGAAAATATGCCTCACGCATATCAAGAGTCACATAGTAATTATGACCTGCGGCCTGCTCGACTAATTCTTCCAGTCTGGGCAGTGGATAGATATCCGTGGCTAGATGTTGATTCACGTGGCGATAATCTAAACACATGCGTTTGCTGCCATCCGGCTTGCTAACTAATACAATAGGAGATAACCAGGCAGCTGTTGATCTTTCAATAATTTCTCTCTCTTCCATGTCTTGTAACATTTCAGCGATCACCTGTTTAGCTTGTTCAGGGTATCGATAGCTCAGTCCACGGCTGGGCTGTGGATCTGCTACTTTAATGTGAACGGGGGGACCACTGATGGTTCCTAGTTCTCCTTTTTCCAAAATGAAGAGGGGATCGTGTTGCAGAATTACGTTAGCTAATTCTTCTTGTTGAGCTGAATCTAAGTGTGGCCATGTCTGTTCGTCAATTAGCTTTCGGAGTCGTTGAACACGAGCTCTGCTTTCATCTGTTCGATCACTGGTAGGGATCAGGTCATTATGAATTTTGGTAACTGAGTTGACTGTACTTACAGGAGGGTCGTCAATGATTTCATATGAGCCTAAAATGGTACCTATTCGAAACAGTTTATCTTGTTTGGCTCTATTATTGAGGGGCAAATAGACTAGGCCCTCTGAATTCACCTGTAATAAGTAAGGATGACTATTATGACTGAAACGTGCTTGTGGGTAAAACAGTAAAGTGGTTTTAGGGTCCTCACTCACTGGCACGGCAATGAATTTGGTTTGATATGGGGCGAGTCTCTCTACTGTTACAAGATTAATTTGCTTCAACTGTTGAGGGTTCCTGACGGCTCTGATAGGGGTGGCCTGGACTCCCTCAACTTTTCCTTTCCGCCGCAGAACATAGTTCACGACGTACGGGGCTCCTCCCCACATTAGTGCTCGTTGCGCACCATTCCAGATCAACGGAGATTGTCCAAGGACATCACATCCCAACAACATTTCAGTAGTCAAGTAGGCGTTCGGAACGACTGGACACCACTGTTGATGAACTTTCTCATCTCCCACTCTGATATCTACTTTGACCATACCCAGGATACGGAGTGGCGCTCCTGTGACTCCCTGTAATCTCGGTGGATTTCTCCTCGTGTTTATTTCTGTTCCTAACCGCTTCGCGGTGGCCTCTTTAAGTAAGGTATATCCACTCCCTGTGTCAACAACAGTTTCCACGATCTTATTATTCACACTGACACTTATTGTGGGCGGTTATACCTGCGGTTAGTCAAATAGCCTGATGGGGGAACTTTGTTTGAGTGGCAGTCTGCCTCGCATTTGGACTGGGTGGGTGAAATCTGTTATTGCTCCGCGTCGCTGCGTTGCGGTTTATGATCCCTGGGCAATCATTACTGCCTCTATGACATCCCAACCTACGGCAATCAAAACAGTGGCCTGGTGGTGGTTTGGCCCAACATTCTTGCAACGTGTGTGAACTCTTCAGACAATGACTACAGTATTTTCACCTCGGTGTTAAAGGAGTAGATTGTTTTTGATTGAGTTGTTCTAAATTTGTTTTCAAATCCCTTAACTGAGCTTTCAATTCAGCCACTTCCTTGTCTGACTCGGATTGACAGTTATCATGGGATGGTCTTGGTGGATTATCAACTACATTGGTATCTGAGGGATCTTCACTTTTATTGTCTCTATCCGGCATTGCATTAACTCTGGTGGTATACCTTTCTTCGAGAAACTGCCTTTCATTTTCGATCCTGTCAATGAATTTACGGAGTGGATATCCGTCATCAAGGTAAGCTTCCAATTTTTCCCTAGACTCGAGCGGAAGACCATACCACAGTTTCTTCTTGATCCGTTTATCTCGCGAGGGAAACTTTTCTTTTGGGAACTTTGTTTCAAGAGCCGCATGCTTACACATGACCTATGTACAAACGCCTGGGGTGATTCCTCCCAGTCATAGGTCATGTTCTCTAACTCTTGCCAAGCTCGAGCTACACTCAGCTCGATGGCAAACTCCGCATTCAAGAATTTTTTAAGCTCGGGCCATGACAGTGCAAAATGCTTCTTTTGATAATTATGAATAAAATTGGCCAATTCAGAACCCATTCGACTTTTGGCAACCTGGATTCTGGTTGCGTTGCTGGTATGAGTTTGTTCCACCGCCTCACAAAACATTTCGAGGCGAGATGTAGCTTCTATTCCTTGCAGCTGATTTAATTCCAAAATTGGGATATCGCGCGGTTTTGTGAGAAAGTGATGTGAACTCATAATATGTGAACAAGGGGTCGAGTGTGAAAGCAGCGTTCTGTTAGTAGCACCGAACTGTTCCTCAGCCTTATCCAATTGAATGGTTACATGATCTCTCCCCACTTGTGACGGACGATCAACTTCCGGCTGTGTCTGAGCAAACAACTGTCCATACAGAGACATGGTGACTAATATACTATTCTTACTCAAAAAAAGGAAATTAAATTTTGAAATATTGTCTCTCTTTACTTTAAGTAGGTCTAATCACTTCCATCGTCTCTGTAGGACTCGATAATTCTGACAAATTTGGCATCTACTTGTTCTCTCACTTCACCACTCCAGTGTACTCCGTCCGCCAGGTTATAACTATAGTAAGCCTTGTTAAATTGCAGGTTCTTATTCGGTAAGTTTCGACGAATTTTCTTATTGATCGAGTTCCTTACTGTGTTATAGTCCTCAGACGAGATAGGAGCACTTACTCCCTGGTACACTCTTGGTTCTACCTGACAAACAATCACCCTGGCATGGCATTGTTTCTCCAGCTCCCTGGTAACATTCTTTATTCTATGGAAAATCTCTTGGGGGGGGGTATTTTGATCAATATCATTACTTCCAATCCATAAAAATGTAAGGTCACATTCCCACTCCAAAACTGAATTTAAACGAGAGTCCTGAAAGAAATTCCTAACCTTGCCTCCGCTTGCCTGAAAAATTCTGATTTCTACGTCCTGGGCATAGAGTTGCGGAGGTATTTGGGAATGACCAACCAATGCTACCCTTAACATTCTCACTTCTTTTTGCTCTTCACTTCCCTTCACTTTCTCACCAACGCCACTAATTTGGGAACGATGAGTATCCCACCGCTATTGCCACCAGTGTAACGCCAGTAAATTGTTTTCCCACCGGTTGACACCAGTGTAACACCCTGCATTTTTATCCCACCGGTTGACACCAGTGTAACGGTAAGAATTTCATATCCCCACCGTTATTGTTCATCCGGGATAATGACGGATATTTATAATCTTACCTGTTGTTGGTACTGGTTAACTTACCCATGGATAATACAGGTGGTACTGGACTTAGTATAGTAGATGATAATTATTTAAGAAATATTGTGGTAGCGTTTGTAGTTTTTTGGCCGAGCTTAGATTTAGTCAGTACCACAGGTGGTCGTCGTTCCCTCAGCGAAGGAATCTTGAATTGGAAGGGGAGTGAATTAGGCTTGAGGACTTAATTTCCTTGATTAGGTACACTAAGAAAATAAGAAAAAATATATACTTTACTCTACTTTAATAATTTTATGCTAATTTCCACAAAACATTTTTAATTACATGACCCTTTTTAGTATGAGAAAAGATTGTACATTAAAACCAGGGTTTGGATGATCATTCCTCCAACATTATTACCAGGCGAAACAATTTGATACATACCAACGATTTATGAGGTTATTGTACTTTACTTTCTTTTTCACAGTTATTCTTGGGCTCGACAATAGCCTCAAGACAAGGACCTTTTTACGAGCATGGGTTATCTTTTCGGGCTGGCATAGCCTCGAACCAATAAGAATTATTACTTGTGTTCATTTTCGTCCATATAATATACTCTCATCATGTAATTCTCCAAAATCCAATATCAGTTCAGGACTATTTACAGTTCATAATCATCATTACTACATAATCACCGAAAATGCATAATCACTCGGGCTTGTTTAGCCTCGAGGTACTATTCAGACATTGTATAATCACTAAGAATACATAATCACTCGGGCTTGTTTAGCCTCGAGGTTCATTTCAAAATTACATCATTGCTCAAAGGCACTAAGTTCCCTTCCACGCTCCTAACTTCCTAACCTTAGTTACAAAAAAGAAAACGGTAAATGGTTTTGATTTCGCTCTTTCGTTACCAGATTACATCACTTCCAAATTTCCATTTCTTATTTACAAAATAAAATTCACTTGATAGATCAATAATACTATTACAATTACATTTGGTTTATATAATAATTCATGGATAGTGTAATGTGTGTATGCTCAAGTCTTTGGACAATTCTATGGGAAGGCCTCATGCTCACACTGATGTCGCCGGTGTCTGTGGACTGAACGAACGTCCATTATATACGACGTCTGGACCTCGAGTCGCTACGTTAAACTTTCAACAATATTACTTCATATAGTCCATGACAAGTAAGGATTAAACAAAGAAAAAGAGGGGGGGGGGAAGGAGAAATGTGGACGGCTCACCTGAACGAACGTCCATTATATACGACGGTTGGACCTCGATTGGGCTCCTTGGGTACGCTAGCGACGCCACTGCTAAGTCAAATGAGGTGGTGTTTTTGAAATATGGTGGGTTTCAATTCTCTTTACTATTTATTTAGCAGTGTACCCATGACGCCAGGACTTTTGATTGAATTGGGGAAAATTTGGGATTTATTCCTTACTTAATTTAGATACTGATTCTATCACCATCTCACTTTGAATTTTAAGGCAGCTCATGCCATCTAGTGACGGCCAAGACAAACGGGACCTTTAAATCCTCACAAATGACATTATTTAGGCCTTTTTGACTGTTAATCTTACATATTTGAGTTCTAGCAGCTTCATTAGTAAACATTTCACAACTAGGTTACGGAAAGAGTTGTATATTCATCATTATTCTGTTTAAGGTTTAAACTCGGCACCCAATAGCGACACACAAAGGAAGAGGGAAAGCTGCGCACATCTGTTATTCATTACTCGACCAGACGGGGAATTCCCATAGCTCAACATGCACAATTACATCACCCAATGCATAGATACAGAGATACATACATATAAAAATAAAGTTAGCCCTACATTAATCATTAACATATGAATTACTACTTAAGATAGGAACTTATAAACTAAAATTCAGGTTACACCCTATCGAACTTAAAAATTACAGTACTTCTAAACACCTACATGAATATCAAATTTGTGGCACTACACGGCTCCCACGTTCAGAAAACAAATTTTACCCAAGTCAATTTTCTATGACATGTGCATGGATGGAATGTTGTTACTCTAATAACTGCTATGAACACTTTGAATTGGAATACTTTTCCCCACCCTCGGTGGCACCTGTCGGTCCACATTAAACACCTGATACTAGGTCGCTTACTACATTAGGAGGTATGATCACTCCTTACTCGAGATGTTATGGGGGAATTTATGCCCCAGTCAGCCTCAGGTTTTGGAGAATAGCTTGTCACTCACCTGAGCTCGACAGGGTCTCTCAAGAGTGAGATCACCACGGGAGGCGCGTCCTTCCACTCTTCCATTCACAATCACACTCACTCTGTCCTTTTGTTTCCAGCTTTCCGTACGCAAGAGGTGAGCGCTCATTCTGTCCTGAAGACTCCACTACCTCACAAACCATGCTAACTGTAAGGTGAGGGGATTAATTACTCCCCTCGAAGTAAGGCACTTCCCAGTTCCAACAGGAACTCTTCTCTCTTTTCCTTGTTTACACCCTCTCCTCGGGGATGAGTCCACCCGGAACATAACTTTAAACAGTTATGTTTCACAACATTCGTCACATGCACTTGTCTACTTTTCTAACACTCCTCAATGAGCCCCCAAGGGGCATTCCTCACTCGCGGTGGTAATCGCTCATCTTTGGGCTCCGGGGCGAGCTCCTGTTGCAACGGTTCTAAGAGCCATTCCTCGGTACCGTAATATGGTTTTACTTTTTCAGCAGCCCTTTGTATTTTTTTTCCACTAAATACATTTTCAATGATATAAACACTTCCATCTACCAGCACTTCAATCACTTTATACGGGCCGTCCCATTTGGCATTCAGTTTTCTACAGGTACCCGGCTGTATGGTCTCTTTTTTCGCCCACACCAAGCTATTGACTTCAACCTTCTGGGCTCTCCTCCGCCTGTTGGCCACCTCCCGGTATCGCCTAGTCATCCTTTGGTTAGTACCCTTGATGAGTGTGTGTGCTATCGCCAGGTCGTCCTCCTCTACATCCACGGAAGGCAATAAGGTACCAATGAGGCGAGGGGGATGGCGTGAGAAGAAGGCATAATAAGGCTGTTGTCCCGTGCTCGAGTGCACCGCTTGATTTATGACGGTTTGACACAATTGGAGCAGCTGAGGCCAATGCAAGGGGTGTCCTTTGCAGAGAGATGCTAGGATGCTTTTCATAGTCCGATGCATTCTTTCAGTGGTGGAATTTCCCTGGGGATGATAAGGGGTGACGTAGAACAAGTCCACCTGGTTCCTCCGGCAGAACTTCTTGAACTCTCCACTTGTGAACTCTCCGCCGTTGTTCAGCACGATACCTCGTGGCGTCCCAAAGTTGGTAAAGTATTGCCCAAGACAGTGTTTGATGTGTTGTGTATGTTTATCTCTGAGAGGATAATATTTCACAAACCTACTATAATGATCTATCACAGTAAGGACATAGCGGTAACCCTGAGATCCAGCAACCATGTCAGTCAAGTCAATCCCGATACGTTCCAATGGTTTACTTACAGGCAGGAAGCCTTTCCAAGGTTGCTGCAACCCAGTTTCACCTTTGAATCTCTGACAAATGGGACACTGTTTCACATACTCGCATACATCTACCTTTAGATTTGGCCAATAGAATAGTTCTTAGGCTTTCTTAATGGATTTTTCTGACCTAGATGTCTTGAGATTTCATGAGCGTGTTTGATAGCTTCTTTAATGATTGACTTAGGAATCACCAAACAATATTGGATGCTACCATCATTTGTTTCACGAGCAAAATATAATAGTTTGTCAATCAGTGCGAACTGGCTTAACATAGCTATCGGTAGTCTTTTAGCAGGGAGCTTCTCACTACGCAAGTACTTAACTAACTCATCCCACATGGGTTCTTCTCGTTGCCTATCTCTCATCTCGTCTCGACTAAATCCAAGCCAGTTGGTTTCTGACTGGTGGAATATCACTCTGACAGGTCTAGAAAGTTGATCGGCGACTACATTATATTTGCCCTTGACGTACTGCACGTTGTAGTCGTACTCACGCATCTCGAGAATCCATCAGTTCATACGTGGGGATTTGGTCTTTCGCTTAAAAATGCTGGTAAGCGGTTGATGGTCTGTCAAGATAGTAAAGTGGGAACCCCACAAGTAATGGTGAAAGTTGCGGCATGTGAGAACAACTGCCAATGCTTCTTTGTCTGTTGTGGATTATTTTCTCTCGCAAGGGTTGAGCTTTTTGGAAAAGTAACCAATAGGCAAGTTGGAGTTGTCTGGTTGGATCTGACTTAATACGCCACCAATATGAGTGTTGCTCGCGTCGGTGGTTACCATGAATGGTCGAGTCACATTGGCTCTTACCAATACTGGCGCATTCACTAAGCTCGTCTTCAATTGATCAAAAGCGGATTGACACTCATCTGACCATTCGAACGCTACTCTGGATCTGGTTAAGTTAGTAAGGGGAGCTGCTATTTTTGCGAACGAAGGTACATGTTTTCGGTAGAATCCACACATTCCAAGGAATCTCCGGACTTCTTTTACTTTGGTGGGTCTTTTCATTTTGTTGATAGCCTCTGTGTTTTCTGGGTCCAGCGTACTCCCGGCCGCTGAGATTTTATGGCCAAGAAAGGTTACTTCCTTTAACCCAAAGGTACATTTGCTTAAATTTAACTTGGCCCCATTCTGTGTGAGTAAAGTGAATAATTGCTGTAAGCGACTCAACAACATGGGGAAGTCATCAGCCCAAATTATCAAATCGTCCAAATAATTCTTTACCCAGCCTTGCTTCAACAATGGAGTAAGAATGTCCTGCATTCGTCGGGAAAATATGGCTGGTGAACATTTTAGTCCGAATGGTAAGTGCCTAAATCTGTAAAGTGTGACTCTGTCACTGAATGTGGTTAAATCACGACTTTCCTCGTCCAACATGATTTGAAAATATGCCTCACGCATATCAAGAGTCACATAGTAATTATGACCTGCGGCCTGCTCGACTAATTCTTCCAGTCTGGGCAGTGGATAGATATCCGTGGCTAGATGTTGATTCACGTGGCGATAATCTAAACACATGCGTTTGCTGCCATCCGGCTTGCTAACTAATACAATAGGAGATAACCAGGCAGCTGTTGATCTTTCAATAATTTCTCTCTCTTCCATGTCTTGTAACATTTCAGCGATCACCTGTTTAGCTTGTTCAGGGTATCGATAGATCAGTCCACGGCTGGGCTGTGGATCTGCTACTTTAATGTGAATGGGGGGACCACTGATGGTTCCTAGTTCTCCTTTTTCCAAAATGAAGAGGGGATCGTGTTGCAGAATTACGTTAGCTAATTCTTCTTGTTGAGCTGAATCTAAGTGTGGCCATGTCTGTTCGTCAATTAGCTTTCGGAGTCGTTGAACACGAGCTCTGCTTTCATCTGTTCGATCACTGGTAGGGATCAGGTCATTATGAATTTTGGTAACTGAGTTGACTGTACTTACAGGAGGGTCGTCAATGATTTCATATGAGCCTAAAATGGTACCTATTCGAAACAGTTTATCTTGTTTGGCTCTATTATTGAGGGGCAAATAGACTAGGCCCTCTGAATTCACCTGTAATAAGTAAGGATGACTATTATGACTGAAACGTGCTTGTGGGTAAAACAGTAAAGTGGTTTTAGGGTCCTCACTCACTGGCACGGCAATGAATTTGGTTTGATATGGGGCGAGTCTCTCTACTGTTACAAGATTAATTTGCTTCAACTGTTGAGGGTTCCTGACGGCTCTGATAGGGGTGGCCTGGACTCCCTCAACTTTTCCTTTCCGCCGCAGAACATAGTTCACGACGTACGGGGCTCCTCCCCACATTAGTGCTCGTTGCGCACCATTCCAGATCAACGGAGATTGTCCAAGGACATCACATCCCAACAACATTTCAGTAGTCAAGTAGGCGTTCGGAACGACTGGACACCACTGTTGATGAACTTTCTCATCTCCCACTCTGATATCTACTTTGACCATACCCAGGATACGGAGTGGCGCTCCTGTGACTCCCTGTAATCTCGGTGGATTTCTCCTCGTGTTTATTTCTGTTCCTAACCGCTTCGCGGTGGCCTCTTTAAGTAAGGTATATCCACTCCCTGTGTCAACAACAGTTTCCACGATCTTATTATTCACACTGACACTTATTGTGGGCGGTTATACCTGCGGTTAGTCAAATAGCCTGATGGGGGAACTTTGTTTGAGTGGCAGTCTGCCTCGCATTTGGACTGGGTGGGTGAAATCTGTTATTGCTCCGCGTCGCTAAGTGCTATGCCGGTTTATGATCCCTGGGCAATCATTACTGTCTCTATGACATCCCAACCTACGGCAATCAAAACAGTGGCCTGGTGGTGGTTTGGCCCAACATTCTTGCAACGTGTGTGAACTCTTCAGACAATGACTACAGTATTTTCACCTCGGTGTTAAAGGAGTAGATTGTTTTTGATTGAGTTGTTCTAAATTTGTTTTCAAATCCCTTAACTGAGCTTTCAATTCAGCCACTTCCTTGTCTGACTCGGATTGACAGTTATCATGGGATGGTCTTGGTGGATTATCAACTACATTGGTATCTGAGGGATCTTCACTTTTATTGTCTCTATCCGGCATTGCATTAACTCTGGTGGTATACCTCTCTTCGAGAAACTGCCTTTCATTTTCGATCCTGTCAATGAATTTACTGAGTGGATATCCGTCATCAAGGTAAGCTTCCAATTTTTCCCTAGACTCGAGCGGAAGACCATACCACAGTTTCTTCTTGATCCGTTTATCTCGCGAGGGAAACTTTTCTTTTGGGAACTTTGTTTCAAGAGCCGCATGCTTACACATGACCTATGTACAAACGCCTGGGGTGATTCCTCCCAGTCATAGGTCATGTTCTCTAACTCTTGCCAAGCTCGAGCTACACTCAGCTCGATGGCAAACTCCGCATTCAAGAATTTTTTAAGCTCGGGCCATGACAGTGCAAAATGCTTCTTTTGATAATTATGAATAAAATTGGCCAATTCAGAACCCATTCGACTTTTGGCAACCTGGATTCTGGTTGCGTTGCTGGTATGAGTTTGTTCCACCGCCTCACAGAACATTTCGAGGTGAGATGTAGCTTCTATTCCTTGCAGCTGATTTAATTCCAAAATTGGGATATCGCGCGGTTTTGTGAGAAAGTGATGTGAACTCATAATGTGTGAACAAGGGGTCGAGTGTGAAAGCAGCGTTCTGTTAGTAGCACCGAACTGTTCCTCAGCCTTATCCAATTGAATGGTTACATGATCTCTCCCCACTTGTGACGGACGATCAACTTCCGGCTGTGTCTGAGCAAACAACTGTCCATACAGAGACATGGTGACTAATATACTATTCTTACTCAAAAAAAGGAAATTAAATTTTGAAATATTGTCTCTCTTTACTTTAAGTAGGTCTAATCACTTCCATCGTCTCTGTAGGACTCGATAATTCTGACAAATTTGGCATCTACTTGTTCTCTCACTTCACCACTTCAGTGTACTCCGTCCGCCAGGTTATAACTATAGTAAGCCTTGTTAAATTGCAGGTTCTTATTCGGCAAGTTTCGACGAATTTTCTTATTGATCGAGTTCCTTACTGTGTTATAGTCCTCAGACGAGATAGGAGCACTTACTCCCTGGTACACTCTTGGTTCTACCTGACAAACAATCACCCTGGCATGGCATTGTTTCTCCAGCTCCCTGGTAACATTCTTTATTCTATGGAAAATCTCTTGGGGGGGTGGTATTTTCATCAATATCATTACTTCCAATCCATAAAAATGTAAGGTCACATTCCCACACCAAAACTGAATTTAAACGAGAGTCCTGAAAGAAATTCCTAACCTTGCCTCCGCTTGCCTGAAAAATTCTGATTTCTACGTCCTGGGCATAGAGTTGCGGAGGTATTTGGGAATGACCAACCAATGCTACCCTTAACATTCTCACTTCTTTTTGCTCTTCACTTCCCTTCACTTTCTCACCAACGCCACTAATTTGGGAACGATGAGTATCCCACCGCTATTGCCACCAGTGTAACGCCAGTAAAATGTTTTCCCACCGGTTGACACCAGTGTAACACCCTGCATTTTTATCCCACCGGTTGACACCAGTGTAACGGTAAGAATTTCATATCCCCACCGTTATTGTTCATCCGGGATAATGACGGATATTTATAATCTTACCTGTTGTTGGTACTGGTTAACTTACCCATGGATAATACAGGTGGTACTCGACTTAGTATAGTAGATGATAATTATTTAAGAAATATTGTGGTAGCGTTTGTAGTTTTTTGGCCGAGCTTAGATTTAGTCAGTACCACAGGTGGTCGTCGTTCCCTCAGCGAAGGAATCTTGAATTGGAAGGGGAGTGAATTAGGCTTGAGGACTTAATTTCCTTGATTAGGTACACTAAGAAAATAAGAAAAGATATATACTTTACTCTACTTTAATAATTTTATGCTAATTTCCACAAAACATTTTTAATTACATGACCCTTTTTAGTATGAGAAAAGATTGTACATTAAAACCAGGGTTTGGATGATCATTCCTCCAACATTATTACCAGGCGAAACAATTTGATACATACCAACGATTTATGAGGTTATTGTACTTTACTTTCTTTTTCACAGTTATTCTTGGGCTCGACAATAGCCTCAAGACAAGGACCTTTTTACGAGCATGGGTTATCTTTTCGGGCTGGCATAGCCTCGAACCAATAAGAATTATTACTTGTGTTCATTTTCGTCCATATAATATACTCTCATCATGTAATTCTCCAAAATCCAATATCAGTTCAGGACTATTTACAGTTCATAATCATCATTACTACATAATCACCAAAAATGCATAATCACTCGGGCTTGTTTAGCCTCGAGGTACTATTCAGACATTGTACAATCACTAAGAATACATAATCACTCGGGCTTGTTTAGCCTCGAGGTTCATTTCAAAATTACATCATTACTCAAAGGCACTAAGTTCCCTTCCACGCTCCTAACTTCCTAACCTTAGTTACAAAAAAGAAAACGGTTAATGGTTTTGAATTTCGCTCTTCCATTACCAGATTACATCACTTCCAAATTTCCATTTCTTATTTACAAAATAAAATTCACTTGATAGATCAATAATACTATTACAATTACATTTGGTTTATATAATAATTCATGGATAGTGTAATGTGTGTATGCTCAAGTCTTTGGACAATGCTATGGGAAGGCCTCATGCTCACACTCATGTCACCGGTGTCTGTGGACTGAACGAACGTCCATTATATACGACGTCTGGACCTCGAGTCGCTACGTTAAACTTTCAACAATATTACTTCATATAGTCCATGACAAGTAAGGATTAAACAAAGAAAAAGAGAGGGGGGGGAAGGAGAAATGTGGACGGCTCACCTGAACGAACGTCCATTATATACGACGCCTGGACCTCGATTGGGCTCCTTGGGTACGCTAGCGATGCCACTGCTAAGTCAAATGAGGTGGTGTTTTTGAAATATGGTGGGTTTCAATTCTCTTTACTATTTATTTAGCAGTGTACCCATGACGCCAGGACTTTTGATTGAATTGGGGAAAATTTGGGATTTATTCCTTACTTAATTTAGATACTGATTCTATCACCATCTCACTTTGAATTTTAAGGCAGCTCATGCCATCTAGTGACGGCCAAGACAAACGGGACCTTTAAATCCTCACAAATGACATTATTTAGGCCTTTTTGACTGTTAATCTTACATATTTTAGTTCTAGCAGCTTCATTAGTAAATATTTCACAACTAGGTTACGGAAAGAATTGTATATTCATCATTATTCTGTTTAAGGTTTAAACTCGGCGCCCAATAGCGACGCAGAAAGGAAGAGGGAAAGCTGCGCACATCTGTTATTCATTACTCGACCAGACGGGGAATTCCCATAGCTCAACATGCACAATTACATCACCCAATGCATAGATATAGAGATACATTTATATAAAAATAAAGTTAGCCCTACATTAATCATTAACATATGAATTACTACTTAAGATAGGAACTTATAAACTAATATTCAGGTTACACCCTATCTAACTTAAAAATTACAGTGCTTCTAAACACCTACATGAATATCAAATTTGTGGCACTACACTTTGGTATTCGCTTGTGAGTGGTTAATTAGAGTTATTACTAACATGAATAGCTTATCATTTTATGGTGATATGTGCAAAATATTAATCGCTGACATAACAGCTTGGGTACCTCACAACACCAGCTGAAAATCACCAAATGAAAATGAGTCTCCCACTTAATCTTTACCCGTCCCCACCCCGGAGGTGCTCAGGGACAGGTATTGTTTTCACTCAGTTTGTCTGCTTGTTTGTTTGTCTGTCTGTCTATCTGTGTCTGTTAACAACTTCATGCGAAAACAACTAGTGCGATTTTGACTAAAATTACAAGGATGATGGGCTATGACCTTCTGATCACCTGATTAAATACTGGGCCAAATTGGGCCAATGCCTAGGCTGTAGGCCCAAAAAATGAAAAAAAAGAAAAAAAAATTCTCCATAACTCCATTCAAATTCGCCATATCGACATGAAACAAAAACCTAAAGGTCCATCTTTTAAATTTGCATCGTATAACATGCCTCATTACATTAGGAGGGTCATCCCCCAGTTAGCGGTTGGTGGGTCAGTGTCAGGACGTTCAGGCCTAAAATTTCAAATGGGCATAAAATCGTCAATTTTCACCCGATTCACTCCAAATTTGATATGTGACATCTTTGACTAGCTATCCTGTTGTGTATATACGTCAGCACTAAAATGACTGCAGGGGGCGGGTTTGCTGTGCCTTGGCACTGCTTCTTATTTGATTTGTAGAGTTACATAATCACCTTTAATTTGACAATAAAATGCCACATGTGATTATGCTGAATAAAAAAGATAAAAGATTTTAACCTTCTTGTCTGTAGAGCATGGCTCGGAAAATAGACTGTATACCTAACGTACATACTGTCCAGTACGTCGTTAATTTTTCACCTGGTAACCACTTCATTCAGGGGACGCATTTCATATTCAGTTATTGCCACGTTCATACGATCATAATATACTCAAGAGTGAACTGGAGGGGTTATATACAGCCTTCGTTAACCTTTACCAACAGATATCTTTTGTAAATTGAAAACAGTCGTCTGGAGGCAGCACGAATATAAAAAATATCCTCCTCGGGCTGTAGAGGATAAAGGATGCTATGGACACGTGGAAAGCATGGAGAGCGATACGGCGAGAGAGAGAGGCCATACGAGCGGACGTGGCTCAGAGAATGCAGACAGAAAGGCTGACACCGAGATGGAAAGAAAATGTAACTAAACACTTGAGGAGGAAAACTTGCGGTGTGAGGAGGATGGGTTGATGATAATGATGAACTGTGGCACAGAAGGTTTAACGCGTTTTGCGCTACTACTCATGATTAATTCACGGATTACACGTCTATCAATAAATGGATAGACTGGCGAGGCGGTGGCTGAATCGGTAGAGAGGCAGCCTGCAGTCCTGATGGACCCAGGTTCGAATCCCGGCTGGGGCAGGGAACAGTTTAAGGATTTGAATTTCATAAAAGCAGACTTTCCTGATCTACCAGATGACCCGCCAACATGTCATAAAAGTACCCCCGCTAATACCAATACACCAGTCCTGTATGAAACAGCCCTAGCATGTATTCAATATGGACGGTGGGTGTTAGCGCCGAAGTGGTGACATGTAGAGAGGTGTATGGTATGTAGGAGGACTACTGGGCCTTGAGAGCAGGCTGTGAAGCTTATGCCCAGAGTCGGACACATAAAAAAAAAAAAAGATAGATAAATAGACTGATTACCAAGAAGGTAGATAGATAGGTACGAGTGTATGTAGGTATATACAATGACGGAAAGACAGGCAGAGAGAGAGAGAGAGAGAGAGAGAAGGGAGGGGGTGAAATTTACGCAAGTGTATGAGTGTGAGGCCGTGTGAATGCGTTTTTGTATGGCTGTGATATGTGTATCGCCGAAAAAGAGAAACGGGAGATGCCTTATTTTTTTTTTCTGCCTCATTAATTAATTTTGCTTTACTTATTATGTGAGAGAGAAAGTAGGCTATTACATAGAAGACAAATAACCCATGCAAAAGGCGAACAGAACTTTTGTGTGCGTGTGTGTGTGTGTGTGTGTGTGTGTGTGTGTGTGTGTGTTATCTATCTGTGGTTTTGTGCTGCGTGTTCCCAAAGACGAAGTCAAAGTTTGTGATACAGCCAACTCAAAATAAGAGTGTTTTTTCTATCCATTCGCCTGTGCTGTACAAGGACAGTTACTGAGTTGCTTTGACGATCGCCGTGTCACACGAATCAAATTCAGCTGACGGTGTCCCCTCGTCGTAGTGGCTGACACGTTCGGGTCAACCCAGTGTCACAGTTACCAAAAAAAAAAAAAGCCTAGGTCAGTCAGTATGGAACCCCCAGCAACCACCTCTTCTCTTCCTTCCTCGGCCGCTCTCCGTCCTACTCCTGCCATATATTCAATAGTTCGATAATGAGTGAGAGAGAGAGAGAGAGAGAGAGAGAGAGAGAGATCGTTTTTCTTTATATGCTAGAGGATAAACAGGTAAACGTGAATAGTCGAGGAAAGACTTTCCAAAACCTCAAACCTTTGCATAACTAGGAATTTGCTGCATAAAGTAATAATCATCCAAGATCTGTAGCATTGCAACGAGCATCTAGAAATAGTGTGTATGTGTGTGTGTGTGTGTGTGTGTGTGTGTGTGTGTGTGTGTGTGTGTGTGTATGTGTGCAAGAGGCACTTACCCGAAGCTATACTCCTTACGTATGTGAGCTGCTCAAGTTCAGTGCAAGAACAAAATGTAAACATAGCATACCAAATCTCTCTCTCCCTCTCTCTCTCTCTCTCTCTCTCTCTCTCTCTCTCTCTCTCTCTCTCTCTCTCTCTCAAGGACCTAGGCATATAAATTACTAATATCCATGAACCATCAAGCCATTGTAGAGCTGTAGCAAACAAAGGCAACAGAGCTATGGGGTTCATTCAAAAATATTTTATGCATAAGAGCAGAGAATACAGTAATCCCGTTGTATAAGAGCACCGTGAGACCAGATTAGAGTATGGTGAGCACTTTTTGTCCTCTTGCCTAGTGGAGGACATTGAGAAATTAGAAGCTAAGCAACCCAGAACAACTAATCTAATACATTGCCTTAGATTATAACCATATCATGAAAGACTTAAGGAACTTAACTGGCTCTTTCTTAAGAGACACAGACTCAGGGGTCATCTCATCGAATACTTCAAAATACTAGAAGACCTCAACAGTTTGGATGCAAGCAATGTGTTCACACTTATTTCAAACCGCCTGACGCAAGGAAATGGTATGACTCTACGTGTAGACCACCTAACCTAGTTGTAACCAAACATTTTCTTCACCTTTTGTATATTTAAAAAATGGAATAGTCTTCCAAAACACGCATTAGATAGCCAGACAATGGATGCTTTTAAGAAAAGACTGTCTCATCACTTTGAAGTGTTTCATAATTATACATCCTAAAAGAATCAGTACCGCCTCACAGTGATGATACAATATTGATATTAGATGGCCATCTTACTGATAATTAGGCAGTTATACACATTATTCATCATTCATCATCTAATCCAGTGTTGCCTTATGAGGAGCATAGGAGCTAGGGCTAGGCGAGTTGGTCCTGGCATTTAACCCGCTGCATCCCGTCAACATATGGGTACATCACCACGTTTTTTCATGCTGACACCCAACGACGTACCGGTACGTTTTGCAATTGCGAGGTCCATCATATGCACATTTTAAAAGTTTCACGAGTGATTTTTGTTAGGTATATGCAGGAGACCTTCCTCTACCTGCCACCAGGCGGCGACACTGCATGACCCGCCCCCCGGACGTCATTGTCTCAGCAACTCACCTGTTATCAGTGACCTTGCCAGTAAAGACATGTCGCGCCACAGTAAGAAACTCAAGGCGAGAGTGATTCCCCAATCGATGATGATGTGGAGGACAAAGATTACATGGCACCAGAGGAAGAAACGAGAAGTGATAAGGAGGTAACGTTGCCAAGGGAGGTGCAGTATGTTGATGTGTTCAGTGAGTGAAACAATGCTTATATTGCCTATGTTATTGTATGAAAACCAATATACTCTTGTTCTACTTATAAATTTGTACCAAATGAACAAATATCTACCTACAGTATTCTGAGTGGTTTGCAATAGTTACCACTACCATAGAAAACGGGACAGCAGCAGTGCAACTCCAGAGAAGATGGTACCAGGTATTGGGAGGGTCACCTGTACAGTGCACCTCTAAGTTCAGGCGAGCACTTTTTTGTGTGATTTACCATTGTTTCTCAAAAGCGAAGGTTTGAGCAAAAAAAAAAAAAAAAAACTCCAAAATTGGTCAGGATTGGGAAGGGGGGTCATTGGTTAAAAATCGGTCAGGATCCTGCGGGTTTAGATGAGAGTAACCAGCCTCACTCATCCCTGAGTGGCATTATGTGAGCAATAAACCCCAACCACCACCTGGATATAAACCTGCATCAGCTCAGTCCGATTGGAGCACCTTAATTACCCACTAAGCCACTGGACACCACAATTTGGTTATATGGTTACCACCCAGCGTAGTAAATGGTTTCCTGGTGTTCAGGAAACCATTAAGCTTGTCACTCAGTGTAGAGTCATCCATAGATAGAAGGAAGAGAAAAGAATGAAGGAAAGAAAGACAAAAGAGGAAGGATGGAAAGAAGGAAGGGAGGAAAATGCAGGCACCTGAGAGCAGTACTACATCGAATGAGTGGATGGTGAGTGTCCCACCAACCATTATACCTATGATTATGTGTGTGCATATGTGCTTATGCATTTAGATGTATGTGCTATGTTCGTATGTATGTATGTATGTAAAAACTTTATGTATGCACATGCTTATATACCTAGTTAGGGTGGGTACTAAAATTCATCTGTGTATAAACCAAACCCTGCTAGTAAAAGGAAAAATAATAATACTGAAAAAAAATACCTATAATGTTAATAATATAAGTAGTTTAAAATTGCATGATCCACAGTATTAAGAATATAATTAGAGTATGACAGCATGATCCAAAATATTAAGAATATAACTAACTTGATATTACATTCTGGGTCACTTCAGTCTTTGTACTACTTTCTGTTTGTTCTACAAAATTCCTTTGATATATTTCAGTCCTGCAAAGTACTGTTTCACACTTTTTCCTGTAAATGCCAGAGGATCTGGAGGGTGGGGGAGAAAACTTTCTGCTATTCCATCCTATTCATATACTTCTATAATCAGACCATGAAGTCTGTATGAACTGCGTATCTGTGTAACTCAGTGTAACTTTTTTTTTATGTGAGAAAGAAGGAACTAAAGGCCACGAGCCCGCAATAACTGTTCCCTCCAAGGAAAAACAAAATACAAGAGAGAGCCAAATTCAAGATCCGATCATTTCGAGATGCCTGGACACAATGAGTTGGAAAGACCGGAGATCATAGGAAGCAGGATATACAGACAGAGGGAGACAGTTCCAGAGTTGACCTGTTGCATAAATGAAGGACTGGGAGTAACGGTTAACTCTTGCATTAGAGAGTCAGCAGCTACGGAGGCAGTATAAAGTTGAAGCGGGTTGTCATTTCAGCTGATGGATCCGCAATAACCGTGGCGAACTGGAGCTAAGGGAATGCATTGTTGCCATTTTAACACTCCCATATATAATATCAGTTAACATGACTTCACCAATATTATACTGATAGGAAGTTATTTTTTTCCACAAAATTACGATGCGAGAGTAAAGCAGACTAGATTCCGCAACATTCTTCCAAATACGACATAAATGATCATAGCACATGGCGTTGTGCCCACCAGGCTGCTCTTCTGTTTCTTTTGTAGCGAAGTTGATTCTTATAAAAGGGAGGATGGAGAGAATTTTACTTTAAAATTTTATCCCAGCCTTTACTTGCTAACTCAGATAACGTATCTTTAATATACTCTTGTTATTTACAGAAAGTATTAAGATCACCAACACTGGCAAGGCAAGAGCCTATGTATTGATCGGCCTTCTGTGTGCTTGTGTGTGTGTGTGTGTGTGTGTGTGTGTGTGTGTGTGTGTGTCAAAATAATTTAAACAATTTTTATCCTCTTTTTAAGAAACATGACGTACGGGCTGAGAAACGACCAATGAGAAAATTCATGATTTCTTCAAAACAGTAGGTCAAAGGTAAAGGTCACTGAGCTAGGTCAGATTTTGACCTAGCAATTTCAGCTTAAACATTTTTTTTTTTTTAAATTCGTTACGGACCAAACTGCAGGGAAGGAATGATATTAAAAGTAGAATGAGGTTATTTGATTTTGAAAACAATCAGGCAAAGGTCAAGGTCACAGAGCAAGGTCAAATTTTGATCCGTGTGTATGTGTTAAAAAACATAATTCACGTGATTTTATTCTGATCTTAATCACACTACGTGGAAGGATTGAGAATCAGCCAGGAAGCATTTTTTTTTTTTTAAATAATGGGTCAAAGGTTAAGGTCGCAGGGAAAGGTCATCTTACAGTTTTTATCCGACTTGAAGCAAACTTGGTGGAAAGTCTGAGGATAAAGTATGAAGCAAGACTTTTAATTCTTAAAATCAGTGGTGAAGATCACGAGGAAAAAAATCAAATGCTAAGGTTACACGACAAGGTTAACTCATTCAGTTTTGATCCTATTTGAACTAAGTCTGGTGGAAGGGTTAAAGGTATGGGAAGAGCGAAAGGATTCAGTTTTGAAAACAATCACTCAGAAGTAAATATAGCAGAGGAAAATCAAAGTTAGAACCTGTGTTTGTGTGTGAACAGAATAACTATAATAGTTTTTATTTGATTTAAAGAAAACTTGGTTGATGGCTAGGTGATCACCTGTCGGAAATTTAGGAATAATTCCTCCCATTTTCTATTTTAGTTGGTGATGGGCAGTCGTATTTTGGAAGTATAATGTATTATACGTAACCCAGGGTGATGGGTATATAGGATTACGTATATTTATACTATGGTTCATAATTTAGTCTTTTTCCCAGCCATGGATGGAATGTGCACATATGCATTTTTAGTTATTTGATTGGTGGATCGCCTCTGTTCTTCTCTCCAGAGGTCTAAGTTTTAGTCTCGGCTAGGCCTCGGTCAATTACGAGTCTCGAGACCTCAGTTGCTCGGGCTCTCGCCCACGCTCTCAGTCCTAATTCATTGAGTCTTAGTCTGAGATGATCTCGAGTCGAGTCAGGGGCAGTCCCAGTCATGCCTTAGTCACGCTTGGAAGCAGTCTAACCACTCTCGTGGCATTGAGAGAGAATTCGGTTAGGACAGACTGGACTGATTAATTAATTTACGACAGTGCTTCCTCCTAGATGGGAATGAACATTATCAATTCACTTTGATTTATAAATAGTGTAAATAGTAATGCTTACGTAAAAAGTACGTATTTGGTCCAGGCCGTAACCTCCAGTAATCCGCCAAGCACTAGCAACAAGCAACATCTTCAACAACTCCGACCATATGGCAACAACCTACAAGCCTCTCCATTGCTACTCTTAAGCTAAGTAACTAAATGACCCTTAGTGGCGAAAGACTGGGCGAATAATATTTCACCAGGGTTTCCAGCTTTTATTTGAGGATCCTTAAATAGATCGTTTAGTTGCTTTGTAGGGAACACAACCTACACGTCATTACGATCCAGGTGAGTCCTGGGAGTAAGACATATATATCCGGACAAATTATGTAGTGTTGTAGGCCTATTTTTGTCTTGTTTAGTGCAAGTGATTAGCCAGTTAAATATTTACGACACTACCGGGGGTATATTCTAAATTTTTCTAATTTTTCCCCCACAAAGTGGTCCTTCGAACCGGATTGTTAACACTCCAACATGGCGACTGCTCTGGAATTAAATTATTATCGGGTGGCTTATATAGGCCACTCTCTAGTCACCTGTGACACCTTGATGTCTGTGCCTTCACCATGGCCCTTGGTGACCATGGAGATGATCAGAGTAGGGGGTGCCAGAGCAGACAAGTTTTTTGAGTACGAGGTATTTGCAGAAGTACTTAGACCTTGCTATAATTTGGTTATAGTCATGTTGGGGGGAAACGATATTAATGAGTCAACTGACGTGCAGGACTTAGTGGCTACACTACTACAAATTAATGAGGCTATAGAAGATGCAGGTGCTGAATGTGTGATATGCACTGTAGAAAAGAGGGAATATCCACATAATCATCCTCAATATGTGGATCCCATTGTTTACAATAAGATCATGAACGCGGTTAATAAGAAAATAACCAAGGAACTAAAAGGGAAAATTATTTTGCTTGGTGGTAAGACCTATCCTCTGGAGGTACGAGTCATGGACCAAATTCACCCTACTTGGGAAGGAAGACATAGAATTTGGGCCAAGGTGCGAGGAGCTATTAAATTTCATTATGATCAGTGGGTTGCTAACACAAACTAAATATGGATTAATTTTGTAGTAACCCCTAGAAGGCTTTAAATTGTAATCTAAATTTAATTGTACTATTAATTTAGTTGTTCAGATTTATGTATCATTCTTAGTATTGCTGTTTGATGCTGAATTCTTCTATGTACATTTAGTTAATTTAATTCTAGTGGTTTCATTGCTGTAGGCTACATTTAGTGATTCTATTAATTTTGATTTTCAGACTTGGTTCAATATGTCCTTGTCAAGGAGGATTGCAGGCCATAAGGCCTATGTCACCACTCTCAGTGGTAAAGTAAATGATGAATTCCAATCCTCTGACAAAGACTACACTAAACTTAAGGCCTGGAGCCAGCAATTACAGAACCAGCTGACTGTCATGGGAACACTTTATGATTCTTTATTGGAAGCCACAAAGGACGATGATGAATTTAATGAAATTTTTATAGCTAAGACTAACGAAGAAGAGAGAATTTGCCTACTAATAGCTCAAATTAATTCCTCTCTGAAAAGTGAGTCTACCCATTTAACTTGTCCAAGGGCTGAGTCGAAGCTGCCCACACTTAAACTACCCGAGTTTGATGGCACTTCGGCTAATTGGAATTCCTTCTGGGATCAATTTGTTGCCAGTATTGATTCCAGAAAAGATCTTAGTCCAGCAGACAAATTAAATTATTTAAGAGGAGTGTTAAAAGGTGACGTGAAGAAACTCATCGATGGTTTCAGTATAGAAAGTGATGGATATAGCAGTGCAGTGCAGCTACTTAAGGCAACTTTTGATAATCCTAAGAGAAATCAGCACGAACTTGCAATGCGACTGCTACACCTTAAAACTCCTATTCATATTTGTAATTCCTTGGCCGAATTTAGGGCTAATCTAGAATGCACCCTTAGGAAATTGGAAAAAATGGGGTGTGATTTAAGTAGTTCCAGTTGGCTTATCTCTCCATTAGTAATGAAAAAGTTACCCAGTAAAACTATTGAGAGAATCCAGCATGTAACAAATGAAGATTATCCCCAGCTACAGGAAATTAGGAACTCATTATTAAAAGTTATTCATCATTTAGAGTCCAAAGGGCCTGAAGCTAAATCAGATTCCAGTACTAAAGGTGCTTTAACTAAAGAGAAGCCTGATAATGTCAAATTATCTCCTAAATCAATTCCTAAGATTTACCACACTTCAGAACAAGTATCTTCACCCACATCTCCCAAGAATGCTCAGTCACAAACCTCTGCATCGGCTAGTCAGCAGCCAGCTCAGCAGCTGAAGTGTATTTTGTGTGATGGAGCACATCTGTCTAAGAGCTGTGAGGCGTATTCAGGTCGTTCTACTCGTGTAGAAAAACTCTAACAGATAGGACGGTGTGGTAGATGTACTTGTAGGCACGAGACTGATCAATGTAACTTCAGTTTGAAAAGATGTGACCTTTGTAAAAAGGGGTTTTATCACAATGTCTTGTGTGATAAGCTGAATACACTTAATTCACAAATTTGCTCAGTCACTCCAACAAATCAACATACCATCTCAACTGCTTTACCGGTTGGAGCTGTTCATATTATTAAGAATAAATCTCAAATTAAAGCAAAAGTTCTTTATGACCAAGGATCACAGAGGACATTCATTTCTCAGGACCTAGTAAACAAGCTTAAATTAAAGCCTAGTGGTACGATTAATTTACAGCTGTCCGGCTTCATTAGTGAAGATCAGAGAAGAGAATATCAGCTAGTTAAGATTACTGTTAAAGCTGGCAGGAAGTACACTAGACTAGAGGCTGTGGTTAGAGACACCTTACCTAACAACATAAGAACAGATGGTCTAGAGAAGTGTTTGACCTATTTGAAAGATCAACAAATTAAAGTATCTGATCCTGGTTTGACTGATCACATAGATAAAATAGATCTCCTTATTGGTGCTGATTTCTATCCTAAATTAGTTTATGGTCTCATTAAATTCAAGGGCATAAATTTCCTAAAAGTACAAGGAGGATTAGTTGTATATGGCAATATTCCTGACAAGTTTGTAAGTACAAGGAAAGCAATTCAGGTTGCTATGGTAACGAATATATGCTTGCAGCCCTCACTAAATTCAGAAGAGCCTGACATTTCCAATTTGTGGAAAATGGATAGCATTGGCATTAAACCTGAACAGGTAACTCACGAAGAAGCTTTTGTGCTTGAAAATTATAAAAAGACTGTTCAGTAATATGATGACCAATATTGGGTAAAACTTCCTTGGAAAGTCAATCGACCTAGTTTGCCCACAAATTATAAATTAGCTCTTAATCGCCTAAATTCAAATTTAAAGAGACTTAAAGGTGAAGGAGATTTACTAGATAAATATGATCAGTTAATCAAGAGTCATTTAGAAAAGGGGTTTATCGAGGAAGTTAAGCAGGCACAGGTTGGACAAAATACTCATTATATTCCTCATTTGGCAGTAATGAGAGACAGTAAGACTACACCTGTGCGAATAGTATTTGATTGTAGTGCCAAATTAGGCTCCCACACTAACAGCTTGAACGATTGTTTGTACACTGGTCCAACTCTAACCAAAAATCTATTAGATGTGCTGCTAAAATTCAGAACTAATGAATATGCCTTTACAGCAGACATCAGCAAAGCTTTTTTATGGATAGGACTTCAAGAAGAAGACAGGGATTTCACCAGATTTTTGTGGCCAAGTAATCCTCATGATGATAACAGTTCTCTGGTAACTTACAGATTTAAATCAGTCCTTTTTGGAGCCACTAGCTCACCCTTCTTGTTGCAAATGACGCTAAATTATCACTTAGAGCAGCAAAAAGAAAATATAGAAGTGGCTAACCAAATTAAAGATTCGCTATATATGGACAATCTTCAGGGGACTGTAAATACTGAGGAGGATCTAAAGAAATTTCATCTGATAGCCAACAAGATTATGCAAGAGGCTAACATGCCATTGCAGGAGTGGACATCTAACTCTACTGAAATAAATTCTGATTCTGAAGTCTGTAATAAAATATTAGGATTGTGGTGGGATCCAGACATTGATGTCCTTAATGTAAAAAATGTAGAGTGGGATACAGTTGATAGCAAAAGATCTTTATTAAGTAACATTAGTAAAATTTTTGATCCCCTAGGACTAATTTCTCCCCTAACTATTCTTTTAAAAATTCTAATTCAACAAACATGGACCAGAAAATTAGGCTGGGATGACCCTTTACCTACAGACTTGCTGGAGAGTTGGGAAACCCTCTCAAAAGAATGCAACAACCTAGCAAGTGTTAAATTTCCGAGAATGGTGGGAAAAGAAGGTTCTTCCTATGATTTACATCTGTTTTGTGATGCTTCACCCAAGGCTTATGGAGTAGTTGCTTACATCAGTAATTATGAGGATGTTCCTATAATTTTATCTTCTAAGGCAAGAGTAGCTCCTCTAAAAGGTAAAACTTTACCTCAGTTAGAACTAACAGCCATGTATGTAGCAGTCCATTTTGGGGTGTATATCAGGAAGACCTTAAGTAATATAAAGATTAATACCACCTATATATGGTCAGACAGTGAAGTAGCCCTTCAATGGGTAGTGAACAATAAAAGTAACATCTTGTATGTCAAAAATCGAGTACAAGATATGAGAGATGCTGATCCTGACTGTTATTATCTCCATCTCACAACTAAAGATAACCCAGCTGATTTGTTAACTAGAGGTCTAACTTATGATAAATTTATAAATAGTGACTCCTGGTTTCATGGTCCGGAATGGTTGAATAATAAAGATCTTTGGCCAGAACAGAAATTTAAGACGAAGATGGAGCCTAATGCGCTGACTGTCCTAGAAGTTCAGGAAAAAGAACTTGAACCCTTGTTTGATCCGGAAAGAGTTGGTAGTTGGAAGAAGATAATAAAGATCACCAGTTTGGTTTTCCAATTTTTGCAAAAGATTAGGGGAAACAAAACTCTAAACCTAATGAAACCCCAACAATATTGGTTGCTATACTTACAGAAGAGTAGCTTCCCCGAAGTTTACCAATATTTTCAGAAACCACTTGTAACAAGGATGCCAGATTTGGGCACAATGATTTGATCAGATGTAGTGGTAGGCTGGACCAAGCTGGTCTCCCCTTTCACACTAAATTTCCACTGTTGTTGCCTAGACAGCAACATTTGACGAAATTATTGGTCCTATATGCTCATGAAACCACTTTGCATGGTGGTGTTTCTGATACATTGTGCAAATTGCGAGAAAACTTCTGGATCCCTAAAGGCCGACAAGTTGTGAAATCTACAATTAAATCCTGCTATACATGTAAGAGGTTAGAAGGACGACCGTATCATTATCCTTCACCACCACCCTTACCTAAAGAGCGGGTGGAAGAAGCTAGACCCTTTGAAATAATCGGTTTAGATTATACAGGCTATATGGAAGTCTTGAAACCAGACACCCTACAAGAGCAAAAGGTGTATGTGGTACTGTTTACTTGCGCTGTCACCAGGGCAGTTCACTTGGAGTTGGTTACAGATTTAACTGCTGAAACTTTTTTGAATGCTTTTAGGAGATTTGTGTCGAGCCCGAAATTAATTATCAGTGACAACGCTTCCAATTTTAAATTAGGATCCGAACTTCTACATCAGGTCCTGCAGAGTGCGGAAGTCCAAGATGAATTCACCAGCAGAGAATGTGAGTGGAAATTCATACCGCCGAGAGCTCCATGGTTCGGTGGTTTCTATGAGAGACTAATAGGCATAGTAAAAGGGTGTCTTAAAAAGGTATTATTCAGAAAACCAGTAAACATGGATGATTTACACACTATAATTACGGAAGTGGAATGCCGTGTTAACAACCGCCCCTTAACGTATGTCCTTAACAGCCTCGATGAGCCAGAAGCCCTCACTCCTCCTCATCTTATTTGTGGATATCGATTGGACTCCTTGCCTGCAATAACTACGGCACCCTATGAATTGGATCCCTCTTACGTTGAAGCTGATAAATTGAACACTAAGTACCATCAGTTATCCAAATTGATTAACAAATGGCAGGATTCATGGAAAACTCAATATTTGTCATCCCTTCTCGATAGACATGTACGCCAAAAGTCGGCTAATAAAACGGAGGGGGATGTAGTGTTAATTCACACTGATAAGTCAAGGAATAGTTGGCCACTGGGGAAAGTTATTGAATGCTATCCGGATAAGCAAGGGATAGTTCGTACAGTGAAGTTAAAGACGGCCCAAGGCCTTGTACTCAGGACTATCAATAAATTATATCCATTAGAAACAGCCGTGAGTTCCCGTCCGGAGGCGCTTAATACAGCACTCGGGGACGTTACTCATGGCCGTAGGGATACAGATGCGGGAAGCTCAGATAGACCACAGCGGGGAGCCGCACAACGGTTCTGAGCTCACCTGGGGGAGTTAATTAAACGGGGTGATGTTTAGATTTCTTGGCCCCCAGGATGTCGGAAATTTAGGAATAATTCCTCCCATTTTCTATTTTAGTTGGTGATGGGCAGTCGTATTTTGGAAGTATAATGTATTATACGTAACCCAGGGTGATGGGTATATAGGATTACGTATATTTATACTATGGTTCATAATTTAGTCTTTTTCCCAGCCATGGATGGAATGTGCACATATGCATTTTTAGTTATTTGATTGGTGGATCGCCTCTGTTCTTCTCTCCAGAGGTCTAAGTTTTAGTCTCGGCTAGGCCTCGGTCAATTACGAGTCTCGAGACCTCAGTTGCTCGGGCTCTCGCCCACGCTCTCAGTCCTAATTCATTGAGTCTTAGTCTGAGATGATCTCGAGTCGAGTCAGGGGCAGTCCCAGTCATGCCTTAGTCACGCTTGAAAGCAGTCTAACCACTCTCGTGGTATTGAGAGAGAATTCGGTTGGGACAGACTGGACTGATTAATTAATTTACGACAGTGCTTCCTCCTAGATGGGAATGAACATTATCAATTCACTTTAATTTATAAATAGTGTAAATAGTAATGCTTACGTAAAAAGTACGTATTTGGTCCAGGCCGTAACCTCCAGTAATCCGCCAAGCACTAGCAACAAGCAACATCTTCAACAACTCCGACCATATGGCAACAACCTACAAGCCTCTCCATTGCTACTCTTAAGCTAAGTAACTAAATGACCCTTAGTGGCGAAAGACTGGGCGAATAATATTTCACCAGGGTTTCCAGCTTTTATTTGAGGATCCTTAAATAGATCGTTTAGTTGCTTTGTAGGGAACACAACCTACACGTCATTACGATCCAGGTGAGTCCTGGGAGTAAGACATATATATCCGGACAAATTATGTAGTGTTGTAGGCCTATTTTTGTCTTGTTTAGTGCAAGTGATTAGCCAGTTAAATATTTACGACACTACCGGGGGTATATTCTAAATTTTTCTAATTTTTCCCCCACATCACCCAAGAGGTTGACCCACTGTATTATTTTGACAACAGTACTTTAGATAAAAGGTCAAGGTAACATAGTAAGGAAAACGAAGACTTTTTTTCTATGTAGATTATGATTTTTTTTTTTCTTTTGAGGGGGGGGGAGTGGATGGGATGATGATGAAACAATGAAAAAGAAATTCAAATTTGAGAAACATAAGTGAAAAGTCAAAGTCTTAATGAAAGGCCAAATGCCAAGATCACTGGGGAACGTCTACTCAATGTTCATCTTACTTGAACCAAACTTGGTACAGCTGTTAAGAATTAAGCAAGAATGAAGTCACTCTATTTTTAAAGTAATTAGTCAAAGGTCAAGGTCACAGGGCCAAGTCAAATATTCAACCGAGAGACCAGTTGGTGGACGAAGATGTTGCACTCACTGAATGTTCCTATTTGTTTAACTTAGGGATGGTTTCGCTTACTGAATAAGATAATGAAGGCTGTAGGCAACTACTTTATAACTACTATAGTTCGAAGAGTTTCTAGTAACTGGAGTAAAATCACTTGATATTATTAATAACTTTTTATGATTTATCATAGCGAAGTGGTTAACCAAGCAGTTCCATATGCAACCAAAACGGTAACAACCTTTACAATAATGTATCTTTTACAACAAAGTAACCCGAGGGCAGACTGCCCTTGTCCAGTACAGTTGAGTATAACATCTTAACAAATCGCCCTTGTCCAGTACAGTTGAGTATAGCATCTTAACAACTCCCTTAACAGCATTTGACATGGCAGAAATACCTCTAGTCACCTCTAGAGGTTTCGGACCCTGCCATTTTAATGCTGCAAGAATTCCAGGTTTTATTTCTTCGGAGGAATTTTCACTATGACGAGTCTCAACTCGAAATAAAAGAACAGTTGTCATTATCTCGATAAAAGTGTAATTTTTAAAGCAGAAAATGCTCTCTGTTTTATATCCGGTACTTCATCTTCTGAAATTTCAAAGTCTAGTCATTCGCTAGCAAACGATGTGGTAAGGTTACGCCAGCAACTAGTCTTCTTACCCAGGAGGTGTAATTAAAAGAGGTTCCGTTAACATCGTGCAGTTATTTTATTACTTTCAGTTTTCTTTTGCACTCAGTCGCTGACTAATCTCAGGTTTTTGTGATGATAAATCAGCTGAATATACTGGCATTAACTGGAATACAGTGCTCGAAATGTTCCAACAACGAATGTTTATGCTAACGTATCAACTGCTTCAGTCCTTCTGACTCACTCTTAACTGAATAAAATTGCCTGGTGTTTGCTGGAATAAGATACTTGTGAAGACGCGATCAGATAAGAGTTACCCCAAAACTATGGTATTTTAGACTTTAACAACTTAGATTATATGTTGGCTATTCTCGGTGCAGTGCGATCTACTTTTAACCTTTCTTTTTAAATTTAAACAGCTCCAGTTACTCCATTATGAACATAACATTAGCCATGAAGATACAGTTAATATACTTTATTTTCATTTTCCAATTTCATCACATTTATTTAAATCCAGCAGCTGTGGTCCTCAGTTCAGCAGCAGTATCATCGTATTGAATTAATTCATGTTCTCTGTTTTTTCATCCTTAGTTGCCTCTGTCAACGAAGTTGGACGGAGGTTATGTACTGGCTTGTGTCTGTTTGTCTGTGTTCAAGATATCTCAAAAAGTTGTTATCGAATCTGAGTGAAACCTGGTGGACAGGTGAGAAATGGGCCTAGGAAAAAATTATATTTTGGGGTGGACGCGGATCCAGTTGCAGGAATAAATAATAAATTTTACTGGCGTTGGCAGAGGTATACGCTCTTTAAGACTGTGTAGGAGGTCAGACTAAGACCATACAATTAACTGACTATGTGAGACCGTAAGCGTATGTCTGGTGTGGAAATGAAGATACAGGAACATATCTTATATTTTCTTGGCGTTGGCGGAGGACATTCGTGTTTTGTGCTTCTTCTCTTTAGTCATTTTCTTTGTTTGTAATATGTGTTCTTTACTCTTCAGCAATAATGTAGTAATTAATAAAATTGTCTACTGCACTAGTTTTACATTCCAGCAGGCAGTCGTTCAGTTAAAAGTACTAGTTTAAGTCCTACGATAAGCATTACGTACTGTATATATTAAGTATTTGCACCTGGTGATACAGATAAACAGACGGCACCGCTGGGAGTGACGGTATACTCTCCAAGAGGTGAATATTGAAGATTTTTCATGTTATTCTAGCAGGAGATGAATGCTCTGGCCTCCGGTAATCCACCTTAAATCTCCACATCTCAGTTAACCTAATATGACGATTTCTTTATAAGTCAGAGCTCCCAACTCCTTTTTCTCCCTACTTTCTCGCCTCTCGTGCACCACTTCATTACCCCATCACATCCCTCCCACCTCTCATCTTTCCCTTCTTTTTCTGCTTATCTCCTCTCTTCTCCTCTCGTTGACGCCCAGGTGATCCAAGGCTTCTTAAGGGCCTTTCATGTTTTATGAAGACCCTTTCCCTCTCCTAGGTGTCCTCATCCCTCTTGTTCTTGCTGCATCTTTTTGTCATTTTCTGCAGATTTTTAAAAACACTTTTCTCATTACCTCTTTTAGCTGCTAACCAGCTTAGAACAGGAGACTGTCGCACTCTGTTGTATAGCCTAGACTGTCTTGATTCCTTGAGATACTAATATTGTTATGTTTTTAAGTAAATTAAAGTCTGGACTGAAAGCACGTAGCAGTTTTCTTGCCTTTTTTTTTTTTTTTCACTACCAACATTGTTACCCACTTCACACTTATTTTTTTTAATTATTTTATAAATATGACTGATAACGTTCAGCTCCAATTCAAAAACTCATAACTCACATCCGTGGTGTGGCTCGCGTCTGCTGTAAGAAGTCCTTAATAAATAAAATAAAAAAAATTGCGTAGATTAAGGAAAGAAAAGGTAACTTTTAGCCAATGTTATTAACAGAAATACTTTATCGACGTGTTAATTAATACGAGTGATTAAGTAATCTAATATACTATAGCAGTAGCTGCGTGTGTGTGTGTGTGTGCTTTGCTTTTCTTTTACATGGTTTTGACACTCAGTACAAGTCCAGAGGTAAATATGTGGTCGTTTCATGTAAGTGAGCCTGCATCGATGCAGTTTTCGTTGCGAGAGAATATATCGAATTTTGATTTCAAAAGACGCGAGAGTCACTGCCTCTCTACATACGTCAACCCATACATCAGCAAAATGCACCATCTACTGCTGCTTCGGAAACGAGTTTGAGAGGCTGCACGAGGGAAGCACACAGAGAGGAAGAGGAGAGTGTTGATACAATAAAATGGGGGAAGAGGAGAGAATGGTGAATAAAGGTGAAGATAGAGGGAGGAGAAAAGGTACAAAGATCTAACGGGATGAAGAAATATATGACTGAAACCGGAGTATGCAAATTAACAGAGAGAGAGAGAGCACTGACAACTTCCGCCTAGAAGCTAGATATTCCAACCAAAGCGTACTGTACTGTACCTGGCAACATGATCGTCACCACAACTACTGCATCAATTTACTTAGCCACCAGTCATCCCCGGTGGAGTTTATAAAAGTTTCGACAACGCATCGCAATTACCCAGTAATCTCTGCTCATCCAACTCCACCTTCCTTGAGACGAAGGATTTCTTGCAGAACTACGTCACTGCTCAAGACTACAAGAAGAGAAGATAACTGCAGCTGCCCGGTTCGCATTTTAGACATCTCATAGCTTAATTATTATAATAATTAAAGGACAACAAATAAGAATGTTTTTCCCTGCCCACCAAATCCTCCAACCAGTACTGGCAGAAGTGTGAAGGAACGCATGCATTATCTGGGGGGAAAAAATGGCATGGAAATTTTATAGGAAAGGACGAAATGGATAACATATACTACTGTGGAAAAAGCTGAAATGTATATCCTTATATTCTGTCCTGGCTTTTCTTCATGACATCGACAAACCTTATTCCGAAATATTTCCTCTCGTACATAAATGATAGAAAGAGCACGAACTGCATCAAGAGGTAATTTATTACTTTGTCATACACCAGTTCTATCCTCTCTAATTCGAAAGGATTTGTTCCGTTTGGTTAATACGGTGTTGATAATATTTTTGCAGCTAAACCTTCTTCCACTTAAACACATCAGTTAATCCACCGCTTGCTCTGCATCTTTCTAGTAAGTGCTATTCAGTCCATCTTTATAAATTATTACATAATTTATAATTTTTTCATCGTCCATTGTACACTACTAAGGAAGGGTATGTCTGTTTTATGGTAGATATATAAGATCTACCTGTCTATGGTCAGACGCTTTAATTCCGTATGGGGTGGCCACAACCTAATCGCCTCCACGTAGCCTTGTCCCCTGCCATTTCGCTGCTCTCCCTCCAGTTCACACACCTCTCTCTCATATACCTCTCCACTCCATCCCCCCATCTCATCCTCTGCCTTCCCCTCCCTCTTCCTCCTCTCCACCTTACTCATATACACTCCCCTTGTTCATCTCTCGCTCTCCATCTTCTCCACATGGCAAAACCACCTCAGTGTATATCTCCTGACGCTTTCTATCACATCCACATCCACATCACAATGCTTCTTCACTTTTTCATTTGTCAGTCTGTCTCTCCATGTAACTCCACATGCTTATCTCATTTAACTGATTTCCACTGCTCTCATTCTTGACTTGTGTCCGTCCAACAAGGTCCATGCTTCGCTTTCATGCGTTACAGTTGGAATCACAATTCTCTTATGTAGTATCCTTCTTACCTCCATGCTTACTGCCCACTTCTTACCACAGCTTTCAAAGAACCAGCACCCTTTCGTCCCTGTTGTACCCTTCCAAGCACTCCATCCTCTAAACTTCCATTCTTACTCATCACTCTACCAAAGTACTTAAATGCACTCGCATATTCCATGACCTTATCATCCAGCAGTGAAAAATGCACTTACATTTTCCATTTTCTCACCATCCAACCTCACTGTGCATTCAGTGAATTCATTTCTCTCTAAGACCAAAACTTTACTCTTCCCAAAATTTTACCTTTTGATTCCGTTTCTCATACACTCTCCCGACCTCATTCGCCAAGCCTTGCAGTTTCCCATCGTCTTCACTAAACAATATAGTATCCCCTGCAAACAACAGAACAAGAAGTTTCCAAATATTGCCTTCTTTCAATTTGATCGCTCTAGCATCCACTGCCCTACCTTGTATCTTTTTTATAACTCCATCCATACACAGATTACACAAACATGGAAACTTGACACATCCTTGTTTCAATCCAACATTCAGACAGAAAAATTCACCCAGTTCACCATCCACACGCACTACAGACTTAGCTCCTTTATACATACTCTTCACGGCATTCAACAGTTTCCCATATACTCCATATATTCTCAATATTTTCCACATTCCTTGACTATCCACTCTGTCATACGGTTTCTTCAAATCCATGAAGGAAACAAACAACTTCTTTCCCATCCCTAGAAACTTTTCTCTTCCCAAAACCTCCCACCTCTTTTCCAACTAATTTCCTTTGTTATATCCTAACTCTGTCAATAAGTATCCTACCATATACTTTTCCTTTTCCAATAAGAAGGCAAATGCCTCTATAATTACCACACCCTTCTTTTCTCATCTTTTCCTTTGTGCAGGGGAATAATTATACCTGACTTCCAACCCTTCGGGACTCTACCTTCCTCCCAGGCGAATCTACACATCCTCCATATCCATTCTGCTACTGCCCCGCCCCCCACCCCATGCATTAGCATTTCACCACACACTCTATTCCTGGGACTTTCCCCATTTTCACCTTCATTGCTTCCACTACTTACATCCTACTG
>NC_137053.1:16698566-16733566 GCF_032717465.1 Coenobita brevimanus | reverse complement strand
CAGGCAGGCAACGATTTAGACCGGTAGACAGGTAAAAGGGTGGACATCGGTTAGGTAGGCAAGTAGATAGGTGAGCAGGGACGCAATTACTTGGGTAAGTAGGGGGATCTGCAAGGAGCTAGGTAGTCAGGGAGGCAGATAGTAAGTCGGGTAAGTAAGTAATTGGGTAGCTAGGCAGGAAAAAAGGGAGGTAGGGAGGTAGATGCGAAAGTAGGCATGAAGGTAGGTGTATCCTATACGTAAGCAGGAAAGAAGGTGCAGTAAGTAGGAAGGTAAGTAGGTAGGAGGTACGCAAGTAATGTAAAATGTGAAAAGTGATAAGTAGCTCAGTTTAATCCGTTTTATATGCTAAAGGAATAGGTCCCGGTGAAGAGATTATATAGACTAACAGACTGGATGCAAAACCTAAAACGTAAAACTGAGGGCTGGAAAAAGAATGAGTGAGGAAGAAAAAGAGGGACGTGAAAGGAGAGGAAGGGGGGGGAGAGGGAAGGGAGAGGAGGGGAGGAGGCAACACAGCGTTTCTGCAGGCTAAGATTTCTATTAAGATCTCCTTCAGTATGCCTCAACACGCGCCTTCATGCTTCCGCCACCATTTCTTACACACAGTTTCCATTTCTTCACCCGGGCACTCTTTTCCACGCTAGTTTACAGACTTTACTAGCACATACCTTTCTACTTTCCCACTCAAATTACTTCCTTTGGTTTATTAAGCATTCTCTTGTAAAGTGGGAACGGCGTATTGTTTACTCGACGTGTGTGTGTGTGTGTGTGTGTGTGTGTGTGTGTGTGTGTGTGTGTGTGTGTGTGAGAGAGAGAGTGAGATTACTAGCACAGGTTTGATTTTAGACCGAACTTGGAAATATTGAGGGTCATCCAGGGAGTTGATTTTTTTTATGTTTTAATATGTCAGATGTCACGGTCTCATGGCAAGATCAGTTTAAAGCTCTGGTCCAGTTTCAGCCAACTTCTCTGAAAGAATGGGAGTAGGGAAAGAACGAAGTATTTGTTTTTTAATATCAATCAGTTGGAGGTCAAGTTCATTGGGGAGCTCAGCGTTCGGTCCCCTTTGCTTGTGTGTGCTGTCAAAATAACTTAAATAACTGTGATCTGCTCTAGACCAAAAATACTGGAAGGGTTGAGAATCAGCTTATGTGTTGACCAACTTTTGCTGAACATAATAGGCCAATGGTGAAGTCACATGATAAGCCCATAGTATTTATCCGATTTACATGTAATTGTGGAACGGTTCTGGGTAAGATAAGGAAGAAGGGATTTAGTGTTTGAGAACAGTGTGCCATATGTCAAGTTCAAAGGGAATAGTCATATGTAAGGCTCACATTGCACGTCATCTGAAACATTTTTCTTAGTCCATTTTCACCAGAACATGGAAAAAGGGTTAAGGATAAGGCAAGAACAAAAAGATTCGATTTAAAGAACACTGTGTCAAGGGTCAAGGTCACCAAGCAAGACAAAAGTTCTGTCCATGTGTGTCTGTGTGAACAAAGAAACTAAAACAGTTTTGGTCGAATATGAACCAAACTTGATGTATAGGTTGAGGGTCACCCATGAGCAAACGTATTGCTTTTGAGAACAATTGGTCAAATGTCAACATCACATGGCAAGAGCAACATTAACTGTTTTATCCAATTTTGACCAAGCTTTGTGGGTGTGTTTATGACAGAAAAAAATATAAAGATATTCAATTTTGATAATGGTTTGTCAAAAGTCAAGATCGCAGGCCAAGGGCAAATTATGTTCGACTTTCTGACTCGAGCAGTTTCCATTTGATTGTGGTCAATTTAGGTGGAAGGAGTGAGGGCCAACTGGAGATTAAGAAAGGGGATTTTTAGAATAAGGGGACGAAGGTCAAGGTCATGGTCAAGATCAACTCAAATTGTTTTGATCCGATTTGGACCAAACTTGTTGGATGCACTGAGGGTCCGATAGAAATGAGGTAACTTAATTTTGAGAACATTCGGATTAAGGCCAAGGTCACAAAACAAAGTCAAACGTTGTCTTTAGACCAAACTGCAGGGAGCGGGTATTGGATATTCTGAGTGCTCTTTTGTGTTGTTTTCCATGCTGTTTTACAGACTCATATTGTTTTATGTTGTTTACTCACTTTACTTCCTTTTCCTTTTTATTTTCAATGCTATGCACGGTTTTGTTACTGTAGTATTGCTTTCAGCACTCCTAAGTCAATAGTTATGCGATAAAATCCCTTGTTTTTGTCAGTACACCTTACCCGTACTGCATAATATTGCCCATTCCCAAGAATGTCTGTGGGCAAGCTGTACTCAGTCTGGGTAGCGTGAGGCGGCTTAGATCTGCTGAGTCTCAGAGAGTGGCCAGGATGATTTTTGTCCAGGAACGGTTACACAGAAAAACGAAACTACTTCCAGGCTTTGTAAATGGTTCAATTTATTACCTCCGTCAAGGAGGTTATGTTTTCACCCCTGTCCGTTTGTTCGTTGGTTGGTTGGTTGGTTTGTGTGCAAGATTGCACAAAAACTACCAGACGGCTTTACATGAAACTTAGTAGTAGAATGAGCCTTGGCCCAGAATAGACTCCATTAAATTTTGGTGCGGATCCGTATAAAGGTGCGGATCCAGTATTTTTTTTTTTTTTTCCACTTTCTTTAACATTACGAGATAGGGCGTTTTTCGACATTTTCGTAATTTTTTCAAGGAATATTGCATGGATCTTGATGGAAAAAAATCAGGCATATTTAGGATGTTAGTATCTACGAATGTGTACAGTTTGGCGCGGATCCATTTAGAATTCCGGATCTAGCGGATTTAAATATACTTTTATTGAGGGATAGTCTTTTTCCATATTAGATTAATTAAATTAAGAGGAACTGCATATTGGGCCTTGGCGGAAGTATGCGCTCTACTGAGTGCCACTCTAGTTATACATGTAATCATTGTTTCAGACATTTATCTTTAATTCCATCACCGCGAGAGAATTCTTTAGAGCCGAAGAAATCACTTGGCGATAACAAGAATACAATTTAAAATTGCATGTCACCTCTTAAGTCCATTAAATCTCCATAAAATGGAATGAAATCGTCTGAGGGTAGAAAACATGAAGCAAATTAATGAGTGCAATTTTCGTATAATCATTTCAGTATGTGAGAGTCAGTCCATTGCTGAATCCAATCGTTTGGCGGTAATAGGTGTGAATTGCAATTAATATTTTTTTTTCTCCTCTTTTTTATACAAGTAGTCAATCTTAATCTTAATAAGAAATACCTCACGGTGGCAAAATTGGAATGCAATTAACAAAGGTTTGTTTTTTCGATACGTGTAGTCTGTCTAGAGATGAATAAAATTGCCTGGCGGTAGTACGTATGAAGTATTATTAGTAAGGTTTAGTTTTCTGTCCATTTCAGCACGTATAGTCTTTCCGGAAATGAATGGAATCACCTCACATTAATAAAAACAAAAAAGAAAATATCTGCTGGTATCCAAAGGCTTTAACGGTGTCGGTCCATTCCCACCCCCACACAGAACCACTGAGTTCCGCGATACACCATCCTACATACCCGTATAACTTTATTATCCACACCTTCATTTCCAAAACGTGACAAGGCAAATTATCCTCTCAAATTTTCCTACTTATTCGGACGTCCAGCATTTCACCGTTCTGCCATTTTTACATCAGTCCTCTTTATCGTCTTCATCCTTTTCCTGTTCCCATATTACTTTTTTCTACCTATTCTTCTTGTGCATTATTTTATCTCCTCATCCGCATCCTCATTTTCTTTTACACCTATCGTACTATGCTTCTTTATTTCTTTACCTTTTCTTCTTCGTCCTCCTTCATTCTTCTCCTCTTCTTCACCTTATCCTTTTCTTCTACCTCTCTTTACCGATATCTTCCCTCTTGCCTTCCCATAAAAACCTCATCCTCCTGTCCTTCCTCCTTCTCTTTCAATATCCTCTATTTCACTTTGCAGCAACACACCTCCTTTCTCTATGTGCCATTGCTGATGCCGTACTTTTGCTCTTCCTCTTCTCTTTTTTTTACTTTCTCATTCTTCTGCCATTTTTTAGATATGTTACGTAGTAGGCTACACGTGAAAAAATGATCAAGAAGCAAAAATCATGAACATCATCTATTCCTGTGATGCCCCATGAGGAGCGCAGAAGCCCGAGGCTAGGCAAGTTGGTTGTGACATTTAAGATGAGAGCGACCAGCCTCACTCATCCCTGAGTGGCATTACATGAGTAATAAACCCCAACCACCCTTGGATATAAAACTGCACTGGCTCAATCCAACCACCAGGGAGCCGTAAATTGGTTATATTGGTTACCACCCAGCGTAGTAAATGGTTTCCTGGTGCACAGGAAACCATTTGGTTTGTCATTTAGTGTAGAGTCACCCGTAGACAGAAGGAAGAGGACAGAAAGAAGGAAAGAAAGACAGAAGAGGAAGGAAGGAAAGAGGAAAAGAAGAGAGGAAAGAGCAATCACCCAACAGCAGCACTACATCCAATGAGTGGATGGTGAGCGCTCCCACCTACCACAAGAAGCAGAAGTATAAATGGTAAAACAATAAACAATGACAGTTTATGTAAGTGTTGCATGCATCTTCTCCTTCTGCTTCTTCTTCTTCTCTTTCTTCTTCCTTTCATTATTATTATTATTATTATTATTATTATTATTATTATTATTATTATTATTATGATAATGATGGTCTTTATCATTTTCTTATCATAATCATCACCATTGCCTCTCCCCACTAACCCTCTCCCTCCCCTCCATATTCCTACCTGCGTTTTTTCCCATTCGAATTTTCTCCTTCGATATAACCTTCCTCTCCCTTCACTTTCCGCCCATATCGTCCCTCTTCCCTAACAACGCCTACCTATCCTACAGTCTACTCTTCCTTTTCTTCCCCTCTCTCCTCCTCCTCCTCATCATCATCATCATCATCATCATCTTTCTCTCCCCTCTCCGTGTCCTCTTCCCTTTTCACACAGATACATGCCCCGCTTCCCCTTCTTCAGTTTTCCTCTTCATGTATCGCCCTCTTCCACTTACTGCTTTACCTACCTATCTCTCCTCCTCAAATTTCAACCTCTTGCTGTTTCTCGCCTCTTCTCCTTCTCCTCTTCACACCTCTTTCTTTCTTCCCCCGCCCCTCACTGTATTCCTACCTCTTATTCCCGTCCTCCTCCTTCTTCTTTCACCCACATCCTTCTTCGTGCTCTTCCTCTCTTTACAACATCTACCATCTTTTTCCTCGACCACTACCTCTTCCCATCCCCTCCACCGTTACGTCATTCGTCACCACGCCTGCCTGTTCCTTCTTCCTCTTCATCATCAATATTTTACCTATATTTCTCTGTTTACTCTTTTTTTTCATCCTTTTTCTACCCTTATCTTCCCTGTCTTCCCTCATCTCTTTCGACCCTACCTCCTCCCATCTCCAGTTGTTCCGGCCGAGAATGTCATTATCGCCAACCAGCCACTCTGTTATAGGTGGTGGTCGCTGGATCCTGCCTGCATAGCCATCTTAATTAGCTTCATAACCTCACTCATGAACACACCTGAAGTGTGGACTCACAACTAACCTTGAGGGTAGTGAGGTATGCGGTGGTGGAGAGAGAGAGAGAGAGAGAGAGAGAGAGAGAGAGAGAGAGGCGGGATGGGGGGGAGAGATTCCCTAATCAACGTATACTGTAGCCAGAAGTATAGCACTATGTTAATACTTCAGGACAAGGCAAGTTCGCTGTTGCCAATCAAGTTCATTAAAATGAAAAAAAAATGGCAACTGAATGTAAAACAAGTATATTAATGTACCCCTCAAAGGTTTGTATAATACATTTAAAAGCGCACACATTCACACAAAGTATAAGCAAAACAACCAACACATACACACACACACACACACACACACACACACACACACACACTGAACACCCGCGACCACTTTCCATTATGTTTACCCTCCACCTGTTTTATATGCCAACAAACTGGAAGGTGTTCACAGTAAGCGTTCTTGTGGAATACTCAAGCGACATTGTGGGAGACAGTAGGAGGGGGGATGGAGGGAAGAATTTGGGGAGTGGAAGAGAGCTGAGAGCACTTGAATGGGTGAAATGTACTGGGAGGCATAGGGTGAGGGAGAAGAGAGAGGAAGAGCAAAAAGAGGGTGAAGGTGAATAGGAAGGTGTGGGTCCAGCAAAAATAGATTTATGCCTATCGACTGCACAAATGATATCAGCATCAAGGTGAAGGTGAGGGAGTTTGGGTATATGCAGGCAAGAGTGTGTCGAAACCTACTGAGATGGCTGTGAATGAGGAGTGGAATGTAGGGTGAATGAGGAAAGGAGGGGGAAGAATTAGAGTTTGTGGCAAGGGAGGAAGGGTGTATGAGAGGATGACTGGTGGTAATGGTAAGGGTAGGAACGAGGAGGAGAAAGACACGCTGAAAGACAGACCCAGAAGAAGAGAGGAAGAGCGTAGTTGTGTGTGGGTGGAGGGGGGAATGAGGGTGATGATAAAACAATGGATGAGGGTAAGTGCGAGACTCGGGCTCGTACTCTCGTCACTTAAGGATGGCTTTCAACACCTTTCCTTACCAAGACTATTCATGCATGTGGCACGCTAATATTCTCTTTATGATATTTATTCAGTCTATGTCGAGTCTAAATAAGGAGATGTTAGACAGCCTCCTAATATGTCAAGAGTACGGCCCTGGGAGTCAAAATCATAATAAAGGTGAAAATGAAAGCTAGGGTGAGTGTGAGTGTGAAGATGAGTAAGGATGAGTGCTGGAGAAGTGGGGGAGGGAAGGAAGGAAAGAAGAAACATGAAGAAGCGTGTAAGTACCGTATCGAACATCTAGGCAAGCTATTTTAATGAGTATAATGGCAAGTGGGATGTGAAGTGGGCTAAACCTCTATCATCTCCCGCATCTACACTTAGCGCATTGATCCAGCTGGGGATGAGAAGTGGGCTGCAAGGAGAGAAAAAAGGTGAGGATAGGAGAAGAATGAAGACGGAAAGGAGAGCAGAGGATAGAAAAGGGGACGGAGAGAGTAGAAAAAAGAAAGAAACAGAGAGAAGAAAGAAGGAGAGGGAATGATTCGGTTGGAATTCAGATGAGATTAAGGAAAAAAATCAGTCAGCGATCTGGTTAGGGAAGAAAGAAACTATGGAGCAGATAGAGGAAAAATAGTAGAGGATGTAAGAGAAGATGAAACGAGAAGAAAGGACCAGATAACATAGTGGGGAAGAGGACAGGACAGGAGAGAAGAAAGAGGAGGGATGGGGTATGATATGGAGGATAATTAGAAAGGGGGGAGAGGAGAGGGGAAAATGAGTGAAGGGGGAAGGGATAATATAGGAAAGGGTAGAATGTGCGAATCGGAAAGGAATGAGCGAGAAATGACAAGAGAGAGGGGAGGAGATAAAGGTGGCTGGGGAAAGAAGGGAAGAGATGATAGGTAGAAAGAAAGGGGAGGGCGGCAAGGGAAAAGAAACACAGGAGGGTAGGAGAAGGAAGGAGAGAAAGGGAAAGAAATAAGGAAAATAGAGGAAAAAAATCTGTGAGAGAGAGAGAGAGAGAGAGAGAGAGGAAGGGGGGGAGTTGAGGGCTGGAAAACAGTAGGTAGAGAGAAGAAGCTCGGACGGAAAGTGAAGGAAAAATATGAAGCAAAAAGTACAGGAACGAGGAGATAAGGAGAGAGGTAAGGTGCAGAGACTAGGGGAGAAGGGAGAAAATGGAAAGGTGAGGAAGAATGTGAGGATGAGAAAAGGAGAAATACAACAGAAGGTGGAGAAGCAGGGGGGATAAAGGGGAAGTGAATTATGAAATAAGGATGAGATATGAGGACAGCAAGAGAGATGACACTGCAATACAAGAATAGACAAGGGGAAAAAAAAAAAACGGGCAAGTGAAGAGAGAGAGGGAGGGGGGACAATGAGTAGAAGGGACAATAGCTAAATCTATAGGTAAAGGAAATTTGGGGAAAACTATGATAATGAGAAGAGAAAGAGAATGAGGCGGGGTGAAGCGAGGGGAAAAAGAGTAGGATAAGCTGATAGAAAGGGAATGAAAGGGTACCAGGACATTGATAACAGTGGGCGAGAGGCAAAACAGTGATTAGAGTGAGTGGAGTGGAGAAGGGATAGAGAAGGGGGGGGGGGAATGAAACGGAGAATATGAATACAAGTGAGACAGACAGACAGCAAGTTCATGAAAAATGGAATGAAAGAAAAGACATCATCATAACGGTCTTATCCCTCTCTCCCCACCAGTCCATAGCATGGACACCTCCACCACCACCACAACCACCACCATCATTATCATCTTCATTATCATCATCATCATCAAATAATACATGGAGTGGATAGGATACAGCAGTAGAAAACGGAACGCATAATATTTGGAAACCAATCGCCAGAGTGGTCAGTATAGAGTTATACATCCATTTATTTCTCATTCAGTCCCATGCAATTCCTCATCGCAAGCCAAATGACCCACACAAAAATGTGCCTCGCAATACCTCTGAGATAAGGTCTTTACCCTAAACTGAGCACTGAAAGAAGGAATCCAGCACTTGTGTGTATCCCCATATATAGTTCATCTGGTATTGTTCATCCATCATCAGGTCCTTTGTTTCCATAACGTTCGTATCACACGTATTCAAACACGTAAATAAAAAAAAATTTATACTATATTTACGAAGATATTCTCAGCTCTTCTTTATTCAGGCTATAACATTTAAGCACTCTCTTCTACAGTGTCTTCAACAGACTTCCTAATATCATATCCTCTATGAACAACTTATTCAATCCAGCCGACGCAACTAACATACATTTATTAACAGTCCCATTTTTACGAGCAAGGGCGAAGCCCTCGCGAGTCTCTCGTCTAGTGGTGGCATATTCTCACATACTTGTATGAGCGGCCCAACCTGGCCCGGCCCAACTCAGCCACACCGTAACGCTTTTGAGAAGCTTATATCTCAGCAACCACAGGGACGATCACTGTGTGGTTTGCACCATATGATAACCCAGTTCTTTAATATTTGTTTTTTGACAGGTTTCATCACATCCCGGCGGTGCATGTGGCACGTGACAAGCGCCAAGTGCAGCATGTCGAAAATCTTCAAAAGAGGGCCACGGGCCAGACAGTTTGTCGTAAAGGCATGAAATTTGGTAGGTAGGTAGCCATCAATATACACTAGGCATCCTCTCGGTGTAAGGCGACATTTCATTGTTTTCGGATTTAAATGGCATCACTCGTACTTCGCCAAGAAAGACGTTTTACTGGTTACTACTGTATTTTTTTTTTTTTTCATTTTCCATTTATACTTATGCCTTTTCGACGTTTTTATTATACCTTCATTAAGTCCTCTTTCAAAGTCTGCAATCAAACCTCTATTCCTTATCATGGCCTCCAAACAGAAGCCACTTTACCTTTTTAAGCCATTCAGTCATCCACTTCTTCAATACATTACCTCTCATTGAATTACTGTCCCAGTGCACTTAAACTGTTCCTGCACTTGAATTTCAGCGGATTCACAAAAACAGCATATTGTGTACACAACAATCAACATCTTATCTGCCTTTCGTTTCATGCATTCTTACTACTCCAACGAACACACCAAGATTTTCGTTTCCTATATATGTTCTTGTATATTATTTCAGATATTCCACCCTTTTTTATTTACCACCAACTTAACTCCCGATTTTGTAACTCTCTCTCTCTCTCTCTCTCTCTCTCTCTCTCTCTCACACACACACACACACACACACACACACACACACACACACACACACACACACACACACACACACACACACACACACACACACACACACACACACACACACACACACACACACACACACACACACACACACACACACACACACACACACACACACACACACACACACACACACACACTGAAAACCATTTTTCGTCTCTCGGTATGGTGTGTTATGACAACTCTAATTCCGAAAGTTGTAGAGGACAGAGACTACGGCAATTTTTTCAGGGTACAGAGCGGAAAGGGGATGAAGCCTGGTGTATATGTGTGTTGCAATGTGGGAAGGAGGGAGAGCCAGATTGAGGGAATGGAGAAAAAAACAGGGGCGGGGGATTAGGAAGAGGGGGAAGAGAGAGTAGTGGGGGATGGAAGAGGAATAAATTGACAGGATAAAGGATATATAGAAAAAGCGAAAGGGGAGAGACAAGAGAAATACTGAAAGGAAAAATCATAAAAATTGAAGTGAAAATGAAATCTGGGAAACTGAAAAATCAGACAGAGTGAAAGACACAGAGATATACGCGAGAAAACAGAAAAGGTTGGACAGCCAGGATTACAGGTGAAACAACCCTGTAACAGAGAGTGAGAGAGAGAGAAGAAGAAGAAGAAGAAGCTTTTTCCATGTCACCCAGGTCTCTATACAAGTATTCGCGATCAGAACTAGCATGTTGAGTGTTTAATCCGGCATGATCGTCTCGCCGGTAAAAAAAAAAAAAATGTGCAGCGTTACGTACCTCTCTCTCTCTCTCTCTCTCTCTCTCTCTCTCTCTCTCTCTCTCTCTCTCTCTCTCTCTCTCTCTCCTTCCTTTATTTCTGTTTACCTCTTATTTTCTTCCAGCTTTTTCTCTTCTAAAACAGTTGAAAATAAAAATAGAAATTAACCACTTAGTTCCTATGAGTGTATTCTTTAATCATGCACTATCCCTTCGTTTTTGCATAAAGTTTGGAACGACTTCTAAAAATGAAGAGTTTAATAAAGACCATAATTATACTCTTAGTTCATCGCAGGTTCTAATGGTTTCTTCTTAAGTTAATAAAATTGTTTGAAAATACAAGAAAAAAAATATGGTACGTCCTCTGATTGAACCAATTCACAATTCATTGGTGGTTTCCGGAGCGAATGTTTAGCGCGAACTGATTTGCTAAATATATTGGAAATGACTGATGAAACTAAAGTCAAAAACATTATTTGTCTTGATTTTCAGCAAGTGTTTGACTTAGTCTTAGTTCTCTATTATAGACTTCTGAAGAAACAAAAGACATTGTGTGTTTAATACCAGTACTGAAGTGGATTTATTATTATCGCCCGTCTTTAACAAGGCGGAGCGATAATGTTTTTGCCCGCGTCTGTGTGTGTGTGTGTGTGTGTGTGTGTGTGTGTGTGTGTGTGTGTGTGTGTGTGTTACCATTATATCTCATGAACGGCTTCAGCTATCAACATGAAACCTTCAGGGTATCAAGATATGGTCTTGGACGAGTTCGAAAACGGGCACTCTGGGTCAAGGTCAAGGTCGCCAAAATGGCTGCCAAAGGTTAACTAATTTTTATCGCACGCCATTGCACCCATTATATTTCACGAACGGCTTGAGCTATAAACATTAAATTTGTAGGATATCAATATATGGCAAAAATCTTAGACGATTTCGAAAATGGGAACTTGGGGTCAAGGCCAAGGTCACTCTAATCCCTGCTAAAGGTCACTTAGTTTCTGTAATATGGATGGGCCTTTTGTGAAGCGCGGTGGCTGAGTTCCGTAGAGTTTTGCGAATTTTCATCTCATTTGGTTTGTAAGTACTCACTAATGTTTAATAATATTCATCTTAACCCTGCATCATCGTTGAATATGCTTGGGGTTTCATTTACTCGGGACTTATCTTGGAAAGGTCATATTACATCTCTTGTAAAATCTGCTTCCGAGAGATTAGGTGTGCTAAACCGACTCCATTCCTTCTTTACCCCTGCACAATTGTTGACTCTATACAGGGGTTTTATCCGCCCCTGCATGGAGTACAACTCTCATGTGTGGGGAGGCTCCCCACACACAGCTCTCTCAATAGGGTGGAGTCAGAGGCTTTTCGTCTCATTAACTCTCCCCCTCTTACTGACTTCCTTTGACCTCTGTCTCTTCGCCGCACTGTTGCATATTTATCTCTTTTCTTTCGCTACTTCAATGGTCACTGTTCCTCTGAACTGTCTGCATGCATTCCTCCACCTCTACGACGGGCGTGTAGCACCCGCCTAGCAGCAAACTCTCACTCCTTTTCTGTCCAACTCTCTAATGCAAGAGTTAACCGTTACTCCCAGTCCTTCATTTATGCAACAGGTCAACTCTGGAGCTGTCTCCCTCTGTCTGTATTTCCTGCTTCCTATGATCTCCAATCTTTCAAACGCAGTGTGTCCAGGCATCTCGAAATGAACGGATCTTGAATTTGGCTCTCTCTCGTATTTTGTTTTTCTCTTGGAAGGAACAGTTTTGCGGGCTTGTTGCCTTGGGTTCCTTCTTCCTCACATAAAAAAAAAAAAAAAAAAACTTGGCCAATAGCATGTTCTGGCAGGCGATTAGAATTCGGCTCCCGAATGCTTTTCTTTCATTAGGTTATGCGATGGAAACGGAATTAATGTCATGGGGTAACAGCAGATTGAATAACTGGAACAAGCTGGGTACCAGACTAACCTCAGACCGGGATACAGAGAGAGAGAGAGAGAGAGAAAGAGAGATACATAAGTGTTATATATATATATATATATATATATATATATATATATATATATATATCCTATTTTTTTCTAGTCCTGTCTTTCTACTCCAGAAAGACCATGTACCTCTTATATTTTTGAAGAGGGATTGTAAGAGGTCCAGGAACTTTCTATTTCAGCTTTCGCAGACTAACGCACAGTGTTTGTATGTACTTGTTTACTATTTCTGGTGACCTCAAATGACCTCTAACCGGTGACCTCAAAAGACCTCAGAGGTCAACGTCACATAGCCTGTGTCCGAAGTGGAGGTCATGTGTGTCTCCATGCCAAAAATTGGGCTGCTGGATCCAGTCGTTCGAGCCTCTATTACTGGTGACCTCAAATTACCTCCGACCAGTAACCTCAAATGACCTCGGAGGACAACCTCACATAGCCTATGTCCGAACTGGAGGTCATGTGAGTCTCCATGCCAAAAGTTGGGCTGCAGAGGTATCCGGCGCTGCCCGGACCAAAAAGCTAACACTCTGCCGGTGACCTCAAACGACCCGGATCTGAATGTTGACCCCTCTAAAAACATCCTTAGGTCACCCTGATTCGGAATATATACATATATATATATATATATATATATATATATATATATATACAGAGAGAGAGAGAGAGAGAGAGAGAGAGAGGGAGGTCTGGGGGTCTCTGGCCCTTGGTTTGGACGTAATTGAAGGACAAACAAACATAAATAAACAAAGAACTTGAGTAGTGTATATATATATATATATATATATATATATATATATATATATATATATATATATATATATATATATATATATATATATATATATATATATATATATATATACACACACACACACACACGAAAGGAACCTTGAATATTTCGGAACTGATCGATATCGCGGGAAAGAAATATACATGGTACACCGTTGCACTGGTAGACACCACTTAGTGCAGTCTAGCGAATCATTCTGCCACGTGGCTTCGCACTGAGACGGTCGAGTCCATATTTCTGGCTTTTTTTTTTTTTTTTTTTGTGCACATGACTTGGGCGATTTTCTTCCTCAAACCAATACGGCAGATTTGATAAAATTGTCAATAAAGAATTAGTTCCCTGTGGATGGGCTGTGAAAAAGCAGTTTTACATTACAGTGCTGAGGCATCTACAGGAAAGCATCAGGCACAAAAGTCCAAAGAAGTGGTGCACACAGAAATGCTTTTTCCATCACAACAACGCTTCATCACATACCCCGTTGTCAGTTCAGCAATTTTTGGCCAAAAACAGCGTCGTTGTTGCCCTGCACCCCCGTATTCGCCAGATCTCTCTCCCTGCGAATTTTTCTTGTTCCCCAAAATTAAGTTAGAGCTGAGAGGCAAAGGAAGTGACAAAGTAGTCTCGTGTGTGTGTGTATATATATATATATATATATATATATATATATATATATATATATATATATATATATATTAGTTGGAGAGAGACACATTACAAGCGTGTGTACAATATATATATTTACTTTTTAACGCTCCTGACCTGGAATCGAATCCCTGACCTCTCTAAATAGAAGTCAGGCATTGATGCCACTACACCACGACGTGATAAAAGTTAGGACACCTGATTTTTTTTTTTTTTTTTTTTTTTTTTTTTTAATGAACCAGGGAAATCTATTATGGGAGGATAGATTTCAGTCATAACACATTAGGATTATTTCACAGCCCCACGTAACTCGGCAAGTGACAGAGCAGTTTTAATTAATCGCAGACACAACACGAGCGGAGAGACACACATTACTCGGTGTGTACAAATGTTTTCTTTTTTTTTTTTACGCTCCTGGGATATATATATATATATATCAACATCGTCTGGAAAGTAACTCCATCTTGTGCAATATCTGTGATGAGCGGGGGCATGAGACATATAGTAGGGGTAGACTGTGAGATAATAGCCTAATGATTTCGTGTGTGCGGTGTGTCGGGGAGAGTATGTAGACGCTGTCGGGCATGGTGAGTCTGTTGAGCGTGTATGAAAGTTTTTTTTTTTTTTTTTTTTTGGGGGGGGTACTTGTTATGTGCTGGAAGGGGGGCTGGTGCTCTGTAGCGAGAGTATGAAGTGGTTGGAGGGAGTTCAGGGAGCTGTTGTCTCTCTGACACTGAGAGGGTTCTCCTTCCATGCTAAGGCATCTTTCTATGCGGCATGTTTTCGGAGTGCAATGCCTTATGGCAGTTAGATCTGGGAGGTAATGGAAGATGATATTCGTAGGCCCAAACGTACAGAAATGACAATGTTTAGATGAATGTGTTGTGCATCCTCGAGTGCAAAGCCTGGGGGGGGGGGAGGGTGTGTAGGATGGCGATTGAAGAGTTGAGAGAAAGGATGGGACTGAAGGTATTGGTGTTATGATGAAGAGAGGAAGACTGAGATATTTTGGGCATGTGGAGAGGATCGAGGATGACAGTTGGGTGTGGAAGGTGAGAAGGGTAAACGTGGGGCTGGGGAAGCGAGAGGCAGACCGAAAAAGGCCTGGAAGGCACAGAGTGTGACTTCAGGGATAAGGACTGAACAGGGAGGTTGCCAGACATCAAGCAAAGTGGAGAGTCGTCATTCGATGACCAAGGCTAACCCATGTAAGCATATTGGAGCCTTTATAAATGATTCGACCGATATATATATATATATATACTGTATATTTGAATGAGTACCCGGTGTTGCCCATGTATAACTCTATGGTCGTCCATACCGGCATTGGCCACCTCCCCTGCGAGACAAGATCCCCTGAGTCTCATTTTATCCACTGAACCAATGTCCTTGGGCCCACAAGCCCACTGATATATTCCCTATGGATATGTTCCCACCGTTCACTTATTTCCTGCTAAACACCCACCCACCAACCCTTCCCACCCTGCTTGCTCACACACTCCCTACCCTACCCATCCACCCACCCACCTTCCCACCCACTCTCTCACCCACCCATCCTGCCAACCCATTGACTCTCCCACTCTGCCCCATCACATCCACCTAACCCTGGCAACCCATCCCACCCACCCTGCCCCACCTCTCCCACCGTCAGACCCACTCCACCCTCCCTGCCTCTCCACACACATCCATCCACTGTACAGAGAGAGGTGTCAGCAGGCGCGGGATGACAGAGGGAAGGGTGAGAAAGGGAGGGGTGGCCTAGGCAAGGGTGAAAAAAGCAGGGTTAATTGAATGAAAGGTGAGAAGGGGAGGGGTGAGAGAGCAGGATGGTTGATAGGATCTAGGTGTGATGTGTGGAATGGTGATGTGGTGTGGTGGGTTGTAGCTTGCTATTGTGAGGTGGAGTGGTGTGATGCGATGTGGTGTGGTGTGATGTGGTGTGGTGTGGTGTGGTGTGGTGTGGTGTGATGTGGTGTGGTGTGATGTGATGTAGCTGGGTGTGGTGTGGTGTGGTGATAGAGTGTGGCCTGGTGTGGCGTGTTTGGTGTGATGTAGTGTGGTGTGGTGAAGTGTAATGTGTTGTGGTGCACTGTGTTGGGCAAGAGTGCGGCTGCATATGATGTGGTGTGCTGTGCTTTGGTGTGGTGTGTTCTGGTGTAGTGTAGTGTAGTGAGGTGTGGTGTGTTGAACCGCAGTGAGGTGTGTGTGTTGGACCATATGGACGTGCGGTACAGCTGAATGTAATATATTATGGTGTGGTATTCTGAGATGTGGTGTGATGCAGCTTGATTTGGTTTGGTGTGGTGTGGTGAGGTGTGATGTGGTGAGGTGTGGTTTGGCGTAGTGAATTGTGGTGTAATGTGTCGTGATGTCGTGTGTGTGGTATGTGTGTGGTGTGGTGTGGTGTGGTGTGGTGTGGTGTGGTGTAGTGTGGTTTGGTGGGTGCTGTAGTGTGGTGTGTGTGTGTGTGTGTGTGTGTGTGTGTGTGTGTGTGTGTGTGTGTGTGTGGCTGCTATGTGGTGGTATGGTGTGGTTTTGAGGAGTATGGTGCTGAGTGTCTGACTCAGCATGGTGTGGTGTGGTGTGATGTGACTGGCGGTTGTGTGATGTGGTGGAGTGATGTGCTGTGGTGTAGTGTGACAGGAAGTAGTGCATCTGAATATAGTGCCTCTGGGTGTGATATGGTATTGTGTAGGACAATAAGGTGAACTGTGGACAGCCGGATCCACTCTTTCCACCGCCTCACCTCTCGCATTTCCAGAGGCTCAGGGAAGGAAAAAGACAAAAGACACCTTTGATAGCCACAACCATCCTTACAATATTAAAAGGATATGGAAATATTACTGGGGAGATCGTGGGACAAACCCCCAAGTTCCACGCTCTATAAACTCTGATTCAGGTGAAGGTCTACCATTGTTGAGAATTTTGTGTGTCTGTGTAATAACTATGGGGTTTCTCCCCCCCCCTCCCCGGAAGCGTCCCCCTCCTTCCCAAACGTGGAAGTGGCAATTAGTGGTCCACCGTGCTTATAATGTGGCCAGGGTGAACGACGATCAGTAAGCACAGTTTCATGTTCCTAGGTTAAAATCCATGACCGTGCATAAAGGCTTTGTCCAGGACACCCGAAAACCTCCCTCCCTCCGTGGGGGTGGCCGCTGGGGTCCCATTCTGCCTGAAATGTAGCCCCAATAAAAATCTACTAATGTGCAAACTTTAAAGATCGTAGGTAAAAAACTATGGCATTCTCTCCCGTAGGGATTGCCTTCCCCGCTCACCGGGAGTGATCATCGGGGTTTCCACTCTGCCTAAAACATGGCTGGGGTAAATGCCAACTAAAATGCAAAATGTCGTGCTTCTTGCATAAAATCTATGACTGTGCACAGTGATTTTGTCGGGACCCCTGGGGACCGTCCCCATCCCCGCCCCGGTGAGGGGAGCCTCTCATTAGTTGTGCTCTTCTCAAAACGTGGTCAAGGTGAACATCTATCAGTTATAATTTGTTCTTTTCCTCTGTTCACCGTCTGAAAAAAAAAAAATCACAAAACTTCATGCTCCTCAGTTAAACACTTTAGTTGTGCATAACAACTTTGGCCGAGACTACAGCGCCCCCTCCCCCTCCCAATCATGTGAAAAGTGACCATCGGGGATCCCGCCATACTTATTACCTGGCGCAGGCGAAGTTTTACCAGTGTGCTGCAGTTGGTGCTCCGAGGCCCTCCCCCCCAAAAAAAAAGTCCGTGCCTAATGATTCTGAGTGGGACTCTAGTGCCGCAGCCCCCAGGCCCTCGGGGGTCTCACCTAGCCTGGAACCCAGCTTGGGAATAGGTTGACCACCGTGCAAAGTTTCACTTCCCTAATACTCCTCCCAAAAGGCCCTGGGGCAATATACATAAAACTGGCTAGGAGCTCCTCTTAAAGTTTCTCGTAAATCCCCATCTCTCCTTGCTGGGTGCTAGACTTTAAGGGTGATACATAATGGTACATAGGAGCCCTCCTAACTACGAATTAGAAGACTTACGACTTTGTCTTTAGAAGGCGCTACGAAGTGAACATTTTGCTAGAGATGGCAAATTAGTCTGGTAGGAAACAATTATACTGACATAATAAATGCTGCATCATTAAATTATTTCGATTAGAAAAAATATTATCGTACTTCGATAAACATAGCTTTATTTAAGCAGTGGAAGGCCCTTACCAAATCAGTTCTTTTTCTCCTTGATAGTCTGTTATATTTTTCTTGTTATTTCTGGGGTAGTAAGTAAACATTTCTTGTTAAACATGTTTGTCTGTTGTTTGAGGCTGTTCCGCTGTATCAGCTGTTGTTTGATTCTTCAGTGTCATGGCGAGAACGACTTTTATTCGCGGCTTGGTGTCCCGGGCGCCTTTTAGTACTCCATCACTATTCACGGTAAATGGGGACTTCCACAACTTGATGAAAGGAAGATAACGTAACCTAACGAAATATGTTCTAGTTTAGCCTCATATAATCTATCCATATATGGCCTAATCCTACATAAATCACAATTACCTAACAAAGGAACAAATTCTAACCTACCGAAACAGACGCTAACCTAACCTAACAGCTTAACTAAACCTTACCTAACCTTACCTAACTGAATCTAACAATTAACAATTTAACCTAACCTAACTTAACCTTCCCTAGTTGGGAAATGGGAAACGAAATCCACCCCAGAAAGTAATCATCAGCAGAGCAGAAAGGAATGGATAATAACAAGGAAACAATGTCAGTGGTAAACAAACTCTACAGGATAAATAATTTACGCCCATAAAAGTCGTTAACACTATTCCGGGCCGATGACACACCTGTGCGTCATTTAGGCCTATTGGAGCAATTTTTCATGGCTCAAAGACGTGGCACAACAATTTGGTGAAGACAGGCAACAAATCTTCATTTCGTTGGAAACTCATCCCCGGACCCGGAACAGGGTGGTAAAGTTACGCAAGGCTGGCTTGGAAAAGTGTTAAAAATATAGCATAAAAAGAAAAGAGTCAGTGGATTTGAGTACATTTGAGTATGTTTGAGCGTCTTCCATTACGCTGGAAACAATCGTAGGTAAGGCTTCAGAAACGTGATAATGATAATAGCGGGGGGAAGGGGGAGATTCAACAGTACAAGGTCATTTACCACCCTGAAAAATAGGAGAAATCCCGAAAACAAACTGGAGGAATACAAATTGAATTAGTAAGGTCTTTCTGCTGCTTAAAGTACAACATGCATTTACCATTATTATTACCTAAAAATTAAGATAATCTGCCAATTAACCATCATTGAAAAGAAAATATATTTTCCAAATTCATTGATTTATAGCTGACTGCAGACTGACTGAGTCAAAACAATAACACTGCTTTCATTTGAAGTTGCACAAGCATGTGTTTCATGGTCGCAAAAATGGAGGCCCTAGGAGAATCACAGATGTCGTCAACCTACAAACCCAAGTGCCAAAGAAAAGCTAACTAGTTAGAAGATGAAACTCTTCATCTGCTGGCCTTATCAGCTGAAAGGAGAGAGAGAGAGAGAGAGAGAGAAATAAGGGTTCTCCGTCTCCTAGCCTCACTGCCAAGATGAAGCAAGATGACTGCGAAGAAATCACACCATCATGTTGTTGGTTATTGCTCATTATTTCCAAACGCCTGGGTCTGGGAAGGGGGGAAACAATACTTGTCCAGTATCCCTGTTTGTCGTAAGAGGCGACTAAATAGGGCCTTTTTTTCTCCCATCTTTCTTTTCTTACTGTCCTCTTCTCCTCTTTTGTCCTACCTCTCTCCTTGATATTTTCGTGTTTCATTCGGCCTTTATTTTCCCTCTGTTCCTTTCAGATTATACATTTGGTTCCATGGCGCGAATAGTTTTTCCCATTAACATTGACCCTCCCTACCTTACACTACTCTCCGTCCAAGACCACTTCAATGCCATCCTTAGTGCATATAGCTATACAGTATTTTGGTTTGGTGGTAGTTGTTCATTATTCCTTCCTTCATTATTTCCCTGTATTAAAACTAGGCAGGCCATAATAATTCTGTAAACACCAAAACATTGTTAGTATTTTATTGGCGACTTGAGGTGTAACCCATGGAGTGTTAATACAGACTAGTATTGTACTGTAAGTTATGTAATATTCAAGGATATAGATAATTTATTAACCACAGCTACCTTATTAATATTAATGCATTCAGTGAAGTAATTACAACACAAGAAATAGTACATTGAACTGCATACAAAGATAACTAGTTCACAACATATTACAGTTGATTACATAAAATAAATATAATTTAAATGAATAACAAACGAGCAAAACATAGGATCACCATATTTTGCAATGTTTCATTTTTTTTTTTTTTACTTATGTTTTTCACGGGATTCTTTAAGCATTTTATAAGTACACTTTCAAGGTACCCTGACGTATGGAAGCGAGGCGTGGACCTTGCAAGAGGGGAACAAGTCAAGAGTGAGAGCAGTGGAAATGAGTTACTTGAGAGGAGCATGTGGAGTGACGTGGAGGGACAGGTTGACGAATGAAGAAGTGAAGGAACGTTGTGGGGTAGATGTGGATGTGGTTGAAAAGATTAGGAGAAATACACTGAGGTGGTTTGGACATGTGGAGAGAATGGAGGATGAAAGACTGACTAAGAGGGTGTATGTAGGTGAGGTGGAGGGAGGGAGAGGGAGGGGTAGACCGAGGATGAGGTGGAGGGATGGAGTTGAGAGGTATATGAGGGAGGGGGGGTGAGTTGGGGGGAGGGGAGTCAAATGGTGGGTGACAGAGTGACTTGGAGGCGTTTTGTCTGCGGCCACCCTTTGCGGGATTAGGGCGTCGGGCTATAGATAGATAGATAGACTTTCAAGGTTCCATTTTTTTCTTTTAAAAATGGTGAAAAGCATTTATAAAGAAGCTTTTGTTAAGACTTATTTTTGTATTTGTTTCACTCAATTTTTATCACATTTTAGCTCCAAAAAATGTAATTTAAATTTGTGATGCACATATCATTCTGAGGATCATTACGGCACACAATGAGCAACACCTGGATTGGTGTTAATTATAGACTAAAAACAGGGTTGGTGTTAATTATACTGAACTATGTCATACCCTTATCAGACTAGGACCCGATAATACTGAATCACAGATGTTACGAACTTTCAGATATACAGTTAGTCATGTTACATAGTTTGGTTTGAATTTATATATGCTTTCTTATAAGATGTTTTATGTAATGTGCATTTTACAGGTAAAGGTCCTGCCACTGAGGAATCGGATCCTGTGACCCAAGCAGTACTGAACGTCTTGGGTCACAGTAATGTGTCGTTGGGAAGGGAAGACCAGGGTATTGATTCAGCCATGAATTTCCAGAACACTATAGTACTTGAAAGACAAATCACAGCTGCCTAACTATGCAGTGTATTTTACTTATATGGAATATATTATCACATTATTTTAATAACAAAAGAAAATAAGAGATACATATATCGTTTGTCATACAAACCTAATTCTTGATGGTTAACAGAAAAAAACAAATTTATCACCATAACCACACTATTCCTTTTGATAATTATAGGACATCCTGGGAGCAAAAGAAAAACAGAGCATTTCATTGAATCCATAACAGTATTGTGCTGAATACCGGTATTTGTCTTCATATTCACAAGTAATCTCCAGGTTATCCATCATAACTATGTTAAAGCCATGTTGGGTAATCCATTTTTTCAGATAATGCAGTATTACCCCCCTAGGAATAACACCTACAAAATTATATACTGTACTGTATAACTATTCAGACAGAAAATGCTTTGTTTTCCTGATATGCAGGACAGTAAACTCATTTATCTGTTCTTGGTTCATCCAGCCTGTCGCTATTCTTCACAGCAAAATACTGAATTTTCCCTAGGAAAATTCCTTGGGAAGACCCAGAATACAAACACACTGTTCATCTCGTCACTCAAACACAATTTCTTGGCAGCTCTTCAGAACAATGACATTTTATGTTTATTACAGTAATTTAGTTTTTTTTTTCCTTTGAACAGTTATATAGTGCAGGTATTAGATATTTATAGGGGATTAAACCTGCTTGGGGGGTTTGGGGGGATACTACTCGCTATCGGTCAGTATGTCTATGTTCGATTAGCCCTTGGCCGCTATTCAATGGATAATTGAATTTATTGTACAGTATTTTACAGCAAAATAGGCAGCTACTGAATACTGTACTCTCCACAAACAAGAGTTACTATATATATATATATATATATATCTCCATCATCCAGTCCTACATTGCCCCATGAGGAGCATAGGAGCCAGGGGCTAGGCAGTTGGTCCCGACATTTAAGATGAGAGAGAGCAGCCTCACTCATCCCTGAGTGGCATTACATTAGAAATTAACCCAAACGATCCCTTGGATATAAACCTTCACCGGCTCAATCCGATTGGAGCGCAATAATTACCCACTAAACCACCAGGCGCCAAAATTTGGTTATTTGGTTACCAACCAGCATAGTAAATGGTTTCCTGGTGCATAGGAAACCATTTGGCTTATCACTCAGAGTCACCCACAGGCTGAAGGAAGTGGAAAGAATGAAGGAAAGAAAGATAGAAGATAAATATATATATATATATATATATATATATATATAAAATGTTTCCGACTGTGGACATAGGCTTCATAGCCCGTTGCCATGAACCAGTAGTCCTTCTATGTACACACATCTCCACATGTCACCACTTCGGCACTAACACCCACCATCCATATTGAATACATGCTTGGGCTGTCTCATACAGGACTGGTTTATTGGTGTTAGCAGGAATATTTTCATAACATGTCGGCGGGTCGTCTGGTAGATCAGTAAAGTCTGCTTTAATGATTTTCAGATCCTTGAACTGTTCCCAACCCCAGCGGGGAATCGAATCTGGGTCCATTAGTACTGCAAGCCAGCTCTCTACTGATTCGGCCACCGCCGTATATATATATATATATATATATATATATATATATATATGTACCCCCCTCCACAATATGTCTACCCCCGATGTATATATGTCCCCCCCCCAATGCATACATGCCCCCACTAAATTTGCTAGGTCAGCATGCTTTCCCACGCGTGAAGACGGCGTTATTGCATCAGTTCTTAGCAGACAGCCGACACGGGCAGACTGTTTTACTGTGAGCTTGTAATAAACTCCTTATCTAGCTGTTTGTACACGGAGTTTCTATCACCAAAGTATTGCAAGTTACATTTGGTAGCAGCTGTGTTTCGAACCATCACATTCTGACCGCCTCCTTGGATTTTTAGTGATACAACAAGATACACGACGACTCGCATCTGCCAGCCTCGCCCCTCCTCCGTGCCTCTATACCTTGGCTGTGCTTTTCGAGTGTCCCATTTTTCTCACCAGTGCTCACCTCTCAAACCACTGCACCCATACGCCTTGTTCCTGACCGCATGTGTCGCCGTCGCCGACCTACGCACCTGTTGCACCTGTTCCTAGCACCTGTTCCGGACTCATCATAGCTCCTGCCCCCACGGTGCCACTTATCACTGTCTGCCCGCTGCCTGCCCACCACCATTCTCTGCATTTGCAACTCACCAGCTCTACACCTGCCTTGCGCCGACTTCTGCCTCACCACCCACCACCGGCCTCCGCCGTCGCCCGCATCTGGTCTGCATTACGGAGCCTCCTAAGACCGCCACTCCCTGCCGGTGATTCATCGCGGCGTCTCTTCTCTCCGCCCAGCTGTCTCTCCACCGCCGCCCCGCCCCGCCCGCCCCGTCGCCCCGCCCCGCCCCGCCCCGTCGCCCCGCCCTGCCCCAGCCCAGCTACGCCCAGCCACCCTGCACGTCATACATCTCAACACTCCCGTTTCTACTGTGTAACTATAGTATATCTTTCCTTTCTCTAGAGATTATCCTCGATTTTCTCTATAGATTGGTTATTGTAAATATTCCATCTCATTTCCATTACCCCGTTTTCATCTTCACCTACGTTATTTATTATCCATCTCATCCTTCGCATTTTATTTAACCCATCCATGCCCGCACCTTCATTCCTTTTCACACCTCGTGTATTCCATTCTCTCATTGTTATTTATACATTTCCACCTACGTATCCATCTTCATCCTTTCATCTTCCATTGCCGCATTAAATGTCATACTTTCCACGTCAACCGCTTACCACCAGCCCTCTCGACCCGGAAACGTCACCTGCTCATACCCCGTCTGCCGACTCTAACACAATCACTCATTTACGAAGTGGCAAAGAGTACCACCGCCCTGTACCTGAAACTTCCGTTTCACTTCCCGCAGAATCACTTACTACCCGTCCTACCCTCGTAAATCCAGATACTTCCTCCTCTACTCTCCCTTCTTCTTCCTCTACTCCTTCCACTGTCGTTACTTCTCCTGCCTCCCTTCATACCCCGTCTTCCTCGCCCTTAACTGCCACTGCCTTCTCTCTCTCCCACACCTCTCCTGCCGCCACTTCTACACTTCCAGCCATGGCCAACCCTCCACAGTCTATCTATCTCGACGATGCCAATCGTCCCAAATTTACCAGCCAGGACCCAACTTGGTCTGTCTATGATTTCCTCAGAGAAGTCGACACAGAAATAAACAATAGACGAATTACCGAGGAATCGCTCAAAGTAGCTTACCTCCTCGGTCGCTTGCATCACGGTAAATCAGACATCGGATCCGCGATCCGTGCAGGACATTTCGATAGCATTCATACCTTTGCTGATTTTGGTACGGAACTCATCAGCCTTTGTTGCCAGCATTCAAATACCGCGTCTGTCATGGGATTCATTAATCTCCTAAACCAACTAGATGAGGACTTGCGTGTCCCAGCACAATATGCCAAGCTCTGCGAAGCTGCCGCCGCCATGAAAGCAACTAGTAGCGAGATGCTCCAATTACTGGTAGGCATGAAATGGTTAGAACACAAAAATGGCGTTCCAATGCTTTCACTCACCAACTTTGCTGACTTAATGGGTTACCTCAGATTCCTTCACTGGCTTACTCCTAAACAGCGAGAGCTAGCCTTGGAAATCGGTTTCAATCCAGGGGATAAAATTATTCAGTTCACTAAAGCCATTCATGAAAGAACAGGTTCGAACTACACGCGTCAGGGCACCACCCAACCCTTGGCCTCCTCAGTCTGTCACACCTCCACTACCCCAGACCAATCTCGCTCCCGTCCCACCACACGCGGCACACCTGCCACACATCGCTCTCCTACCGCAGGTCGTGATCAATCTAGCGCCCGACGGAACAGACAATCTTCGATTCTTTGCTGGTACTGTGGTCATCCTGGACATCGAGCATCCAGTTGCGACCGTACATACAGACGTCCTCACTCCCAAACCAGACAGCGTACGCCTTCCCGCTCACGTCGTCCACACTGCAAATACCACAAATCAAGCACGACTCACACCACTGAGGAATGTCGTTACCTCAACCGCCCACAGTCGGGGGAAGCGCCATGCCCGTATCGGACCAATATCACGTAGAACCAGAAAACCAACTCCCCATCCGCCATGTAGGTCCCATAACATCCTCGGGTTTAGTCATTCTCGGAAGCAGTCATGACATACCAACGTCATTCTTCTTGGACACAGGATCTATAGTAAATCTCATCTCCGAAAATTCCTTACAAATTATTCATCGCCATCACAGCCACGTTAGTTTCCTAGAACCACCAGACATTCGCCTATATGGTGTTAACGGCTCAGAGTTTAAGGTTAAGGGAAGAGTCACCCTTGAAGTCAAACTCCACAGAGCTTTGCCCCCTATCCTCATTGAATTTCATGTCACTAATGACTTGCAGTATCCCGCAGAAGCCCTTATTGGTTTCTCCACCATAGCACAACATTCCATTGCATTATTACCTGCTTGTGGTAGTATAGACATTTCTGGATTCCCGGTTTACACTATGGAATGTCCCCATCCTGTTCTTACGATCAAATCAGTCCTTCAATTACCTCTGTCCCTATCACTACCAAAAAGTCCAACCCAACCCAAACCACCACTATCATCATCTGAGAATACAAAGATCATTCCTTTACTGACTGCGAGCAAGGACATAAATTCCTCAGTGTCCCCTGATACATTATCTCAGCCCTCGAACATGGCTCTTACATGCTCTCCCAACAACACTATCGCTGACTCAGACATGTCTCGGTTACCTACCTCACATAGTCTGAATTATCTTCTCCAACACGCAGAGACGAAACGTGCAGTAACGAATACGTGCACAATTTTGTTACCGCATGAGTTCACCAAAGTCTCTGTTTGTGTTGCCGGTGCGAAAAAAGGAGTGGATGTACTAACCCTACCTGAGACGTGTTGTGTGAATGGCTTGACTTATGAGTCAGCGTGGTGTACAGTCTTAGAGGACAGTTTATGCTACCTGTACTTGCTCAATGTCACAAATGCTCCACTAAAACTTAAAAGTGGTGTAAAGATTGGAGACTTCCTAGTATACCCAGCAGCCGTAAAGGTGTGCCAGGATTCCTCAATTCCTACTATTCAGACTGATGATACGCCATTCGGTGTATGTACTATTAACTCTACGGGATCTGCGCCGACGCATTCACCCGATATGCTCTCACATCTCACTTGCACAGATTTCCCAGAACATACGCCTCAACTCCTCGACCTTCTGACCTCGTACAGAAATGTGGTTGCCTTACCCGGTGAACCGATGGGTAGAACAGACCTTGTCAAACATACGATTGAACTATTCCCAGGAACTCAGCCGATTTACATACCAACGTATCGATTGCCTCACAGCCAGAGAAAGCAAACAGATCAAATGGTACAGAACATGTTAGACCAGGACATTATTGAACCCTCCGTCAGTCCATGGAATAGCCCACTTTTCTTAGTACCAAAGAAGGACGGCAACCTTAGACCAGTAGTCGACTATCGTAAGGTCAATTCTGTCACCGTTCCAGACCGTTTCCAGTTACCTGTCCTCACTGATTTGCTAGAATCCCTTGGTGACAATAACGTAGTCTTTTCATCTTTAGACCTCCTCAGCGGGTACTGGCAGGTCGAAATGGAAGAGTCCTCTCGCCCAGTTACAGCCTTTAGCACCCCTTCCGGACATTTTCAGTTTAAGAGACTCTCTTTTGGTCTGAGAAATGCTCCTTCCGTGTTCATGCGACTTATCCATTCAGTCTTCAGCGGTATGATGGGACACTCTCTTTTTGCTTACCTAGATGATATCATTGTTGTGAGTAAATCCATCCCTGATCATTTTACCAAACTCCAGCAAGTCTTTGAACGCCTCCAGCTCGCAGGCCTGAAAATCAATCTCAGTAAATGTGACTTCCTGTGAAAGAAAATCAAATTCCTAGGCCATGTCGTAGATGCACAAGGCATTCATACTAATGAGGATAAAACTAAGGCGATCAATAACTTCCCAGAACCTACCACTACCGACGCTGTACGAAGTTTCCTGGGCCTCAGTGGCTATTATCGTCGCTTTATCCGGGATTACGCGAAGATCGCCGCTCCTCTGACCCACTTACTCAAGCAGAATGTGCCCTTTGTTTGGACTAACGACCAGTCACAGGCTTTCCAAAAGCTAAAGACAGCTCTTGTAAATGCCCCTGTTCTAGCGTTCCCTGATTATATCACACCCTTCCTTCTCTGCACAGACACCTCAGGCACTGGACTTGGTGCCGTTTTGATGCAACTCAATGAAGCATCAAGGAAGCGCGTAATAGCGTATGATAGTCGCACCCTTACAACCGCTGAACGTAACTACAGTGTCACAGATCTCGAAGCGCTAGCGGTAATCTGGTCCTTGAAACATTTCAGAGATATAGTCTATGGTTATCCAGTGCATATCCAAACAGACCACCTTCCACTATGTGATTTGTTCAAGAATCGCAACCTAACAGGTAGACTAGCTAGATGGTCTATCATCATCCAGGACTTTAATCCCACTTTTCAATATGTACCAGGCAAGTTGAATGTAGTCGCATACGCACTCTCACGTCACGTAGCAGCAGCTATAACATCACTGCAGCCTGAAGTAACTGAAAATACTACACTAACGTCAGAAGTTGTTCGAAACTTTCAACGCCAAGACCCCATGTGGTCCAAAGTCATTTATTTCCTAGAATCTGGTGATGCCTCGACCTTACCTACTCTGCCAGTATCACTAGATGAGTTCATGCTAGATGATGATCTCTTGTACAGGAAAACACTGCTAACGGGCAAAGATATGCCCAATCGCGAAGTACGCCAACTTGTTGTCCCCACTGCTCTGGTCCCAAAGGTTCTTCATATTGTTCATAATACTCCTCAAGCTTCCCATCCAGGTAAAGACCGATGCTTGCGCCAAGCACGTCTCAAATACTATTGGCCAACCATGCGCCGCGATATCAATGCCCACTGTGACTCTTGCCTCTCCTGCCACCGCCACAAAGGATCAACCGGCTTACCAGCACCTCTCTTACAATACCCAATCCCGTCACAACCATGGGAAACTGTCTCAATCGATCTCTTAAAACTCCCTCTCACAGAATCTGGCACTGAGTACTTGTTCGTAGCTGTCGACCACTTCTCCCGCTACTGTGTCCTCATACCCCTCTCCGACAAGACCGCAAAGAGCGTTGCACGTGCCCTTGTAGATCACGTAATTTGCCCATTCAGTACCCTCTCATACCATTCTTACTTCGGACAAACGGTACAGAATTCAATAATAGCCTTCTAGATGAGATCTGTCACCACTTTCATATCAGCAAGTGCAATGCTTCCGTGCTCTAACCATCCGGCTTCCAATGGCCTTGTAGAACGCCACAACCGAAAAATCTTTAGAGTGCCTCAGACATCTAGGCTCCCAAAGTCTGTCCTGGGATGACTGGATTCCCCCAAGTGGCATCACTCCATCAATAGTTCCATCAATGCATCCATTAATAAGCTGAATCTCCCTTCTTCGTCCTCTTTGGCTTTTGACAAGGACCTCCCATACTCTCCTTACTCTTATCCTCGTAAAAAAAGCCACAGAACCCATCTACACAGTAACATGTGGATGATTATGTTAAACTAAAAATTGGCCCAACTGTCCAGACAATCTGCACCACTGTGCATGTCAGAAATCCACTTTGGCTTCCTCTCTGGAGGACATGCTGCTAGCGCCAACATAAGTCCGCCTCTCCTATCACTGCTATCAGTGTAGGCGATCTTGTCCTTTCTGCTCTCATTCCCATATCAAGCTGTTCTCTCTTAAGTTGGATGATAAATTTACAGGGCCCCACCGCGTCCCTCACTCAACAAGGCAACAAATTTCACCTCCAGGACACTGTCCACTAAGGACACCAGATGGGTCCATCGTCGATGACTTAAAGCGAGCACCCTCGTGGCTCTCGTGTTGGAAGAGTCACTTCACAACTCCCTCCTGCCCCCTCTTCCCCTCCTCCCATCTTCTCAGTCTACCTCTTGTCTCCACCTATCCCTCAGTCTCCTTCCTCTCCATTCTCCACCTCCGCTCATTCATCAATCAATCAATATCGGGTCCAAACTGCGCTCTGCCCATCAACCTCTTCACACGACCTCCTCCCACATTAACTCTTACCCTGATTTTCTAGGTACGATGTTATCGATCTCCTGCTGGGGCAGTGCTGACCCTCTTGGGGTCTGGGGTCAGGTTCAGGACAGTGATGGTGGAGTACATGTCCCGGGCCACTGGCTCGGCTCAGGAGGCGAGGTCTCCTTGCGCTACGATCTCTTGCGCCCCCTGGCCCGGACGTAGCCATTGGTTCCCTACCTGCCTATGCGCACCAGCTCCACGGAATCAGAAACCATCCTCCTCTTCACTGGCCTCTCATGGGGACACACAACCCGAATGAGTATCTCTATAACCTTTTCCTCCCCACTCTGCTGGCAATTGCAATACATAAGTAACAGATTCGACTTAGGGAGCTCAATGATCTACATTTTCCATTCAGACACCTGTGGGTGCGTTCTCGTGTCCTGAAACGAGGTCTCTCTCGCCTTTGGCGGTGAAGATTCTGAGATGAGCTTGTTTGGCCATGTTGCTACAGCCCGTGACATTTCTGGCTTCAAATCTGATCTCACTCATTTAGCTTCAGCCCTAGAATCCCACCAACGCCAAGTCCATTAAAATCCAACACACTATGTTACAGAAGCTCACGTTAAACCCAACGCAATGAAGTCACGTCCACTCTAAACATTTTTCACCGATATCTTCACAACGCCACCCTTTCAGATCTCAACGTTATCTACCTCCAGTTCTTCTACCTCAAACTCAACATACGGATAATCTCCAACTGGCCGTTGACTTCTCTTCTCCTCCCTGTCTCCAAGTCTCTCACCTTGGTTCTGTATCCTGGTCGATGCTATCAATGGACGTGTCACTGCCGGGACTTAGTACCTGTCTCAGCTTCCTCCGTTCTGTCCTGGGAATGGGCTCACTCCACCCTTCGGTCTCCTTCCCCTAATCCTCCCTTACTCCTCCCTTTTGGAATATTATTATCCTGTTCTCGAAGCCACTCTTCTCACTACATACGTCGTCGTCCATATTCCTCTCCGTTCTGTCCATAACCTTTTAACCTTTTCCCACATCATTTCCTTCCCTTTCCGCCTTCAACAACTCCTTGCTACAGCAGTATCTGTTCCTTCAGAATATTTCCTCCTCTCCCATGGATCATCTTTCCGCTTTCGGCCTTCCTTTCTTTCCTCCACAGACCTCCAGTTAAATGTTCCTCCCCATCTTACTCCTGACCCCTCCTCGTCTCTGTGCTGGCCCACCTTTTCGCTTTATCTTCCCTAGCCCAGAAAAGCCACACCTCTGTGAGTCTGCTTTGAGTTACCTGCAACCATTCCATCTACTCGGCCTGTTCTTTCTGTCCCAGCTCTGGTGACCTCCTGTGTCCACCATGCTTACCCCCAACCATGTCCACTATTTCTTCTTTGCTGTTCCCATCTCTGTCACAAATCATGTGTCCTGGTTCCTTCCTGTTCGCTCCGTCCCTGCTAGTGGTCTCTACAAAGCACCTGACTCGGCTGGTGTACCATCACATCAGAGTCCGTCATCACTTACGCTCACTACGCTATCACCAAGCTGTTTAAGTAAACACTCCTATGACATCTTTTCAACCAATCGACATGCCTTCAACCCTACCTTCTGCCAAACATTACCATCACCTCCTCCCTCATTTTGCGCATGCTCACCTCTCTCCTTAATGACAGTGATTTCATTATGGATCAACTCTTTCTCTGGCCTTCAGCCGTTCATGGGTTCATCCAACAGTTGTGTTTCCCCACTGTGGTTATCGCTTTCATAGTGTTTTCTACTCATCATCTGTGCAGTGCATTGTTGTGTCAGAAAAATGGAACAGTCGATTCTAGGAAAAACCAGGAGTAGCTACAGGCATAGTACGCCCTACACACGACATAGAAACTCCTCGTACTTAGTGCCCTCGCATTCCGTGACTACCATTGCCACTCTAAGCATTTAACCACACTGTGAAACAAGCACTCTGCCCTACACCTAGAAAAAATGATAGGTATTTCTTTCATGCATTACTGAGTGACAGTGTATCCTACAGAGAAATACAAAAAAAAAATGAAGGAAGAACAACAATAGAACTCTCATATCTACTCCTTGTTTCTCATGTATCAAAACTATTATTGTGTACTTCTCCATTATGTTTATATATCCCTTCAGAAGCCCTTACACTGGATTTGTACCTATTATTCCTTGTACATCTTTATATGTATATATCCTTCTAATTCCCTCCCACTCAACATGGCCATGTCTCCCTACTGCCCCTGTATCATACTTATCCCTGGTACAAACCTCCACAGTCCTGCTCTCTCCCTACTATCATCACCCACCCATTTAACTCCTGGTGTCAGGAGACACCTGCATCTCAGCTCCCGGGGGAGTAGTGTACCCCCCTCCACAATATGCTCTACCCCCGATGTATATATGTCCCCCTACCAATGCATACATGCCCCCACTAAATTTTGCTAGAGTCAGCATGCTTTCCCACGCCCTGAAGACGGCGTTATTGCATCAGTTCTTAGCAGACAGCCGACACGGGCAGACTGTTTTACTGTGAGCTTGGTAATAAACTCCTTATCTAGCTGTTTGTACACGGAGTTTCTATCACCTCGTAAGTATTATAAGGTTACATATATATATATATACATATATACATATATATATATATATATATATATATATATATATATATATATATATAAATGTAGAGGGTGATAAGAATGAGCTTATATTAAACGGTAGATGTTCTGTATTTTGCTTTCCACACTGATTAGCAACTCACGGACATTATATATTTACAGCAGTATATTCTGAAAAATACTGTACTGTACTTCTTCCAGGAACTGTTAAGAAAAAACTTCGTACTCATTATTCCACACGTTAGTCATCAAATGAAAAAGTGTTATATTAGTTTACACGCAAATAATAATTTCATACAAGATTAATAAATGGTAGGTCATAATAACAATACATTTTGTCTGGATTCATTAATAGCAATAAACATAATAGTACAGATAAACTCTTGATAACTATTGATTTGCAAAGAACTAAAACAGGAATATTTGTAGAAATAGCATGCTGGTAATTAAAACAAACTTTATACAATTACCATTGCCACTGAACCGCATGAAGCCAAACCTTCGTAGCTTTGTGGCTGTGTGGTCGTTTTGAGAGAGAGAGAGAGAGAGAGAGAGAGATCTTCGCTTCGCACTTTGTCAAACGGGTCAATAAGGTTCAAACCGTGACACAGAGAAGGATACAGAGGTAGCATCAAGTCACGCTAATATTAGTGTGTGTGTGTGTGTGTGTGTGTGTTCGTGGGAGCGCGCACTTAAAAGTGCCAGTTTTCATATGTATGCACAGAAGCAGGTCGGTGCTGTATGTACCTAGGAAGGGTAACTATGGTAAGCTACATGATACGGTGGCCCTGTATTCCAGTCAAGTAACCTACCGTAGGCTCAGTTACCTAAGTTACAGAGTTAAGCATTGTGATTAAGCGTGTCATGGCTTCCGCCTCCCTGGTATTCTGAAGTACTCCCAGATAGTCTTTTGTTTACTTATATTCCAAAATTCCTAAATAATCCGTAATACGTTAATATTACCTAGTCAAGTAACCTAACACACTTCATGCATCCTGATATTCCGTAGTGCTCTTATATTTGTTGGTACCCTAATATTCCAATAATACCATGATATTCCATTCCATTATGCCAATATTGCATTGTAATTGACACCCCAAAATCTCGATTACTTCTGTACTACCCTCGATACTTCAATACTTCCCCAAAATACACCCGTTATTACATAGTTGTCCGATATTTAGCAGTAACTTCATTGCTCGTGACAGGAATTGGGGGTGTATGATATAGCGGGGAGCCAGTTAGCAGCAGGGAGGGGGTAACGGGACAGGTGTAATCCAGCCAATCCAGGGTGGCCAACCACAGAGCGGGGAGAGGGAGAGGGAAGAAAAGGAGAGGAAAGGGGAGGAGTGGGAGGAAGAGAGGGGTATGAATGTAGGAAAAGAGGTGGAAAAAGAGAGGTGGAAGGGGGATGGAGGCAGAAGAAGGGAGACTCGGTAGGAGAAAGAGGGGTGAAGATGGGGAATGGGGGTCAGAAGAGGAGTAGGGGAAGAAAAAGAGACGAGCCTATAAGGGAGGAAAGGGGATGGAGGATTATATGTGTGTGTGTGTGTGTGTGTGTGTGTGTGTGTGTGTGTGTGTAAGAGAGAGAGAGAGAGAGAGAGAGAAGGAAAGATGAGGGGGACTGGGCGTGTGTGAGTGACAATGGTGAGGAGGAGTTATGAAAGTGAACGGCGTTGAGTGAGGTAGAACTGGACGATGGGACGAGTGGAAGGAGGGGAAGGAGGAGGACGAGTGCAGGGAGTGGAATTGAGGAGGATCAGGAGAGCGATTATATATATATATATATATATATATATATATGTATATATATATATATATATATATATATATATATATGTATATATACATATTCTGTAGATTATGGTTATAAAAGGTGGTTCTTTGAGTGATCCATTTGAAGTTAGGTCAGGAGTGGATTCAAGAAGTCTCTTTCGCCATTTTATGCAATGTTTGTTTTGGTTATGGATTATGTTATGAGAAAGGTTGTAAGGAGAACAGGTGCAGGAATTAACTGGAAAGAAAATAAGAGGCTGATGGATTACTATGCTGATGATATTGTATTGATTTCCGGAAGTATTTAAGAGATGCAGAGGGTGCTGTCTGGTGGAGGAAGGAGAAAAAGTGGGATTGGTAATAAATTGTGGAAAGACTGAAATTATTATGTATGAACGTGAAGAACCAAAACGATTGTGTAATTGGAAAAAATGTGGTGAAGAATGAAGAAAATTTTAAATATCTGGGAACGATTGTATCATCTAATGGATCATTAAACAATGAAATAGAGGAGAGAATTAGACAGGTTTGGTGAGCTGTTGGAATGTTGAGATCTGTTTGGAATAATAATATGCATTCGGTACATACTAAAGTATAAATTTACAAGTCCACGGTTAGACAAATTTTAATTAATGGGCATGAGTCATGGTACAGTACAATTACAACAGATCAGAAAGTATTAGGATTTGAGAATAAAATACTGAGAAGGATTCTTGGGGTAAAGTGGCAAGACAGAGTTACAAATGAAAGAGTAAGGGATATTACAGGAGTGGAACCAGTTGATGAATATGTGAGACTGTCTCGCTGTAAATGGCTGGGGGGGCACATATATAGAAACAAGGCAGTTAAATACAGGATGTGCCAGAGTGGGACTTTCCGCTAGAGGAAGAAGAGTGGAGAGGCAGGGGCCGAGGGGAAACTCATTGAGGACAATGAAAAGAGACCCGGGAGAGGAGTGTTATGGGACCTGAAGGAGATGGCAAGAGACAAATATTGGTGGAGAGAATTCATCGAGTGCACCCCTGCATCCCGGTGGGTGCCAGGAAATGTGACTAATTGAATGATAAATATATATATATATATATATATATATATATATATATATATATATATATAT
>NC_137053.1:16684895-16698466 GCF_032717465.1 Coenobita brevimanus | reverse complement strand
TTGAACTCACTGGGGAGGATTTTTTTTTTTTTATCACCAATGGTCCAGGCCAGGACACATGACCTGGGCACTTCAGATTTCTTGCACAGTCTCCAGGGCCCGGATGCACAAACGGCCTTAAGGCTACACACGGCCTTAAGTCGGGTAGTTTAAGGCCGTAGGTCGCTAAGGCCCATGCACGAAGCACCTACAGGAGGGTAAGCCTCGGTAAGGCCGCCTCAGCCGCTGAGGCTGGGTCGGAGCAGCCTTACTGTATTAGAGAACTCCGTAAATAAAGAAGTAACTACGTTTTGATATTCTCTATAGCACAAACCGGACCAAACTTGTTATTGATTATGTCGGTAGGGAGTTGATGGTAGCATGTGAACTAGATCGTGCTTTGCGAAGGGAATGGAGGTTTCCTGGATCCACTGAACCCCCATAACATAAATGATGAACATGCATTGAGACAATATCATCTCCCCAGGAGCAAATTCCTTCGTTTAACAGAACTTAAGCCTCATACTGGGAGTGTCACGCTATACTCCTATGCCATTCTTGCCTACGCAACAATTTTTGGCAACCCAGAGGAATTTTCAGAGTTTTGTTGGAGAGTGAGTACTTCATCAGTCAACAAGTATATCCAAAGTGATATCACGTGTGACCAGATGCTTTATACAGGAAATGACAGAAAAATTTAGATGCCCAGGGGTAAGCTTCCTGCTGAGAAGGACCCAGAGACTAGGGGTTTCCACAAAATAAAATAATTTTTCTAAAGTGCTTGGGTCCCCCCATGAAGAGGAAGGGAAAAGTGAACATCATCCCCAGTATCTCTGCTTGTAAATGGCAGCTAAGGAGGAGCGCTTTTTGTCTTCAATCTTTCATTCCTAACTGTCCTCTTCTGTCTTCTGTCCTACCCCCTTTTTCTTTGATGTTTGCATGATTCTTATGGGTCTTTATTTTTCCCTCTAAACTTCTGCTTTGCCATGCAGCCATATTATGGAGTGGTGATAATTCTTCTTTTGTTAACTTCCTAAGTGCTTGGAGCAATGGACTGAACCCTCATACACCAATTAAGGCCCCAGATCACAAAGAACATGTATTTGTCAGTTGCAATGGGTTCCATTCACTGGATTTGCAAGTTGTGACAGCAGCAAATGATACTGGAGCTGTAATTACAGATGGCAGCAATAACACTGCCGCCTATATCTGGGCTAATTCTAACCTCCACCAGAGATGTGAACCAAGGTGTCTATGGTGACAGTTTTCTGCTAGGTAACTGTATGGTTGCTGATTACTTTGTGTGAAGTTAGACAATGGTTAGGTAAAACATGGCAAGCATAATAAGTTCCCGTTCATATTACTATTTTGTTTCTTTACTCCTAAACCCTCCCATCTTACTAATGTTTTAAAGGTTGGTGTGGGAATTGCTTGTAATGCTGGAGAGCTCTTTCATTGCACCCGACGTTGTTTTTCAATTAATTACTGGTACTTCACGTGCTTATCCTTGACTACTGTTGTGTAAATATTACCGGCAGTGTGAAAATAAGGTATTGTTATATAATAGCCCAGGTATTCGATAGGGTGTCCAGCATTTTTTGGCAAGGTATGAAATAAGCTTATTTCATTCTGACTTTATACCTGCATTTACCTAAGGATTTTAATAGAATGCCTAGGCATTCTGCAGAATGTCTAGCATTTTTATGGGGAAATAATAATAAACAACAGGGGAAGTTAGGCTGGGATAATAATATAGGTTAAGATTGTTAGGATTTAGGTCAGGTCAGGTTAGGTTAGGCAAGGTTTAGGTTAAGCTAATTTAGAAGAGCGCTGTGTTAGGCGTTTACCTAAAATTAACCTAACCTAACCTACCTATATCGAACTTGAACGTAGCTTACACTTATCCCAGCCTAACCTAACCTGCAGTCTAAATGCTAGCCTAACATACTGAAATGACTGATTTCACATTTGCCCGGTTTGCTCCAGTTTGGTCGTTTCTCACTTTGCCAAAAACAAACACGGTAATCTACAGAATACCAAGGAAATGTGTACAAATGATTTTCTTATACCTTGTCTTCAGAATTTTAGCACATTACATACAGTAGTTTACCGAGGCATTCTACAGTATGCTCTTGACGGTTTTCCCACTTTGCCGGTAACATAAACACACGCTGCTCGCCTCTCACCCCCAGCTGATTCAAGGCATGAAGCTCTGTGATTGGCCCAGTGTTTCCAGTGTTCTGCCGTCTGATTGGTCGGAAGAGTCTCAGCTGACGCACGAGATTTTCCCCAAAACATTCCCTACAGTTAAGGCTAGCCTTAGCTAAGGCCAATGCACGAAACTTAAGTCAGCCTTAAGACAACGCAAGGGGTCGTCGTGCATGGGCCTTAGAGGCAGCCGTAGGGCCGCCTTTAATATTTCATATAAGGCCAGTCTTAAGGCTGCCATCCGACGGAGTTTTGTGCATCCCTGCCCAGGTCTCCTGGAATCGTCGAGAGACTCTAAGGCCTTATTTAATAATAACTAGTTACCTATTCTTTTGGTGTAGCCACAATATGGAAGCTTCACCCTATGGTGCATATGGTATATATAATATAAACAAGATCTGAAGACCCGAAGGCAACTTCTTGTGTAACATCAACAAGGGATCTGAAGACAAAGGTGTCAGAGAACGCATGTGTCTGCTACTCCTTCTTACAAAGACCTTGACCCCACAGGGGAAATTTGAATTTTCTTTTCTATCAGCAATGGCCCATGTCAGGAAACATAACCTAGGCCCTTTAGATTCCTTGCACAGCTTCCTGTTCTCCTGGAATCGTTCCGAGACTCTGAGGGGAGAATAATAAAATTACCAGTGGAAACAATAGTCTCAAAATAAGTCTTCACCATAGTAGCAAGTGGAGACTAATAATAATAATAATAATAATAATAACAATAATAATAATGAAGATGGGGATGATAAAGTAGATTCGCAGTTCCTTTACGAGCATTCAAAGAAACTATGGAAACTGCTTGCCCAAACATGCGATATGTCTGTTTCATTGAAATACATGTGCTCCCTTTGCCCTATATTTGAACGCTTTTATTTTGGGGAGGAGGCTGACCCCCCTCCCTTAACAGTCACTGAGGAGGCCAGGCTTCCCAAATATCGCGTCACGGATGAGACTCCACTGTACAGCATATACTAAGCGATATCTTCACGCTTTTCACTATTTCTGAGAATTTTTAATTAGGTGAGGGATCTGACACACCTAAAAATCATGGTTGGAAATTTATATACTTATATATTCTGGAAGACCTTAAGAGTGACCAGACGAATTCACCTGGGAATTTTTATTAAGGTCTATCAAATAGCATTAGAGGAGTTGCACACACACACACACACACACACACACACACACACACACACACACACACACACACACACACACACACACACACACACACACACACACACACACACACACACACACACACACACACACACACACACACACACACGCACACACACACACACACACACACACACACACACACACACACACACACACACACACACACACACACACACACACACACACACACACACACACACACACACACACACACACACACACACACACACACACACACACACACACACACACACACACACACACACACACACACACACACACACACACACACACACACACACACACACACACACACACACACACACACACACACACACACACACACACACACACACACACACACACACACACACACACACACACACACACACACACACACACACACACACACACACACACACACACACACACACACACACACACACACACACACACACACACACACACACACACACACACACACACACACACACACACACACACACACACACACACACACACACACACACACACACACACACACACACACACACACACACACACACACACACACACACACACACACACACACACACACACACACACACACACACACACACACACACACACACACACACACACACACACACACACACACACACACACACACACACACACACACACACACACACACACACACACACACACACACACACACACACACACACACACACACACACACACACACACACACACACACACACACACACACACACACACACACACACACACACACACACACACACACACACACACACACACACACACACACACACACACACACACACACACACACACACACACACACACACACACACACACACACACACACACACACACACACACACACACACACACACACACACACACACACACACACACACACACACACACACACACACACACACACACACACACACACACACACACACACACACACACACACACACACACACACACACACACACACACACACACACACACACACACACACACACACACACACACACACACACACACACACACACACACACACACACACACACACACACACACACACACACACACACACACACAGGGAGGTGAAGATGACTCTCGCATCTGTGTACAGTGATTTGCCGAAATTGATGCCATCTTGCTTGGAAGATTTAAAAAGAAGAAGAGATACAAGAGGCGTTTCCGCCCAGTCGGGGTGAACCCATGATACTCGAAATCACTGTCATTTTCAATACCACTATCACTGCCAGCGTCATCGCCATTAAAACCACTATCATCACTACAACTGTACCAGTAGTAACTATGATCACTACCACCATCACCAGTACCACTGTCAACTCCATCCTTATACTGTAATTATGATACTAAAACTGTCACCACTACCACTCCCATCATTATTTATATGATCAGTTAAACCAACATCTTTTTCACGGTGAGTTGCTCCTCTCATGATTACCACTAACATCTTATCACCAGTTGTACTTTCACCGTTATCACTGTGGTCATGGTTTGTTATTGCCAGTATCCAATACATGACCATCACTACTATCACCACTACATTACAACACTATAGCCATTACCACCATCACAATCACCACCACCAACACACCCACCAGTGCAACTATCGACATGACATCCGAATGGCACTGGTTAATCTTCCTTCACTGCCTTCTTTGACCTCAAACTATACATTAGAGGCTCAAGAACACACACACACACACACACACACACACACACACACACACACACACATGGACAGATAGATACATTCATACATACACATGCACATGTTGGAATAGCAATTAATGAGTCAATGAAAGATAGGATTCTAATACCAGATTGAAAGAAGGCTGTGTCACGTCATTGAATCTGTGCATTGCATACTAGCAGGGGTACTCAGTACTGCCTGGGTAAATCCCTGTGATTGTGCATACCAGCATTACCTGGGACTCTAGACTGCGACTCATCTGGTGGGAGAAGACCCCCAGGGTCTCAGTTTGCCCGTTTAACCTATGTTCCTCCTTGAACCCAATTCACGAGGGATATGTTCTCCAAGGAACTGGTCCTACAAGGGACCTTTTTCCCACATCCCACACACCCACCAATTATGTCCACCCACCCCACCAATCCAACTACCCATCATACCCGTTGCAGCTAATAATATGGTTCCAAAAGTATAAAACTCAACGGTAATTGGCTAACATGTTTCCACCATGTCGACTTCTTCATATCTAATTCAATCTAATCATGGCCATCAGAGGAGCCTCTTTAGTAACTGTAATGTACACATCTAAATTCATTGTCAAATGTTTCACCTGCTACAGCTATTTAGAAAGTTCTACATGAATCCCGATCGATATATATATATATATATATATATATATATATATATATATATATATATATATATATATATATATATATATATATATATATATATATATATATATAATTATATGAGAGGAGACAGGTAAACACTTGAACTTTAGATGCGAATGGTTCTGACGTGAGGAAGTTGTAATTATTTTTGTTGTTGTCTGACACGTTCTGTCTGGCCAAGTAGACCAATCGACCACAAAGAAGCAGCCATCTTCTTGTGGTAAACAGCGTCTGGTCAAGGACAGGACAGGGCCTTTGTACATAGACAGGTGCAGGGGAAATGATGGAGGAATACCCCCTCAAGAGATATGTTGTATAGAAAAGATGTGTATGAACAGTAGTGTCAGCCCGGACTTTGTCGACTTGGTAAATGTGGTTGAGTTCGCCACGAGGAAGTGTTATACAAAGCCAAAACCAACGCCTTGGCCCCACATCACAACCATGGTATTACAACCCGGGACAATGGTAACCATCCACCTACTACGTTTTGGCAGGTTAACAGGTGCTATATGCTGCCAAAGGGTGACTCGGGACTATGCATGGCAGGGACATCCGTCTTCTCTGAGTCTGGTACTTGCTCTGGCTGCATACCCCTAAGGTGAGAAGGTAATAAATATGTTAGTTCCTCAGAATTTTTATTTTGTTTTATCTATCAGATGGAAAACTAAAGTAGCAAACTGTGGTCAAAGAAATATGGCAGTGTCAGCATAAGAACTGAATAAAAATGAAGATATAATCACAGTTGTTGTACCTTGATACGATACAGAGAAGAATTGTTGAGACTAAACAGTACAGGCACTGATAATCTATGAGTATTTGAAGTGTTAACGTGATTATTAGACACTGGTGAGAGAGAGAGAGAGAGAGAGAGAGAGAGAGGGAAATGAAAAAAGGAATAATAAGGAACTAGGACCGAGATATAATATGGTTCTATGGCGCAAAAGCTGGCGATGAAGTGATCTTGGCGATGTATGGCTTGTTTACAAATTGGTTTGGGATAAAGCACAGGGAGGAAGCGAATCAGGGTCAGTGTCAGTGGGAGGTCCGAAAACTACCCATGTCATGAAACCAATGTCTAACCTGATAGGAGAAGAGGGAAATTAAAAACAAGAATAAACATGGAAATATCAAGAAGAGAGGTAGGATAGAGAAGAAGAGAACAGCAAGAAGAGAATGATGGGAGACAAAAAGGCCCCTAGTAGTCACCTCTTACAACAAGCAGGGATAATGGGGAAAGTATTCTTTCCCTCCGTCCCCAGGAGAGACAGACAGACAGACAGACAGACGGATGGAAACTGACTAAAGTGAAAAGGTAACAAGTACCAAACGACTCTTCATTTATGCAAATTCCACTAGTATTTCACCTTCAACATTCAGTTTCCCAATCTAAATTGCGCTTTTTTGTCTTACCTAATTTTTTTTTTGCCTACTCATCCATATAAATCTCCAATGATATGAGTATGCAGGGTTTTGTGCTTCTTATTGCTCCCTGTTTATCTTCATTAAACTTTTCCGACTTCTTTAAAGGATGGTGCTGGAATGTATACCTGATGCATTTTCATCTTTTCCCACTTACTGTCAATAACTAGGCCTGGCAATATTGTTTTAATTATTATTTTTCAACATTACCATTTGGATTTGCGTTATTCAAAAATTATACACGAAGGTCAATCTTTTGCTCCTTGCCTTTGTAGTACAGTAAACCACCATACAAGCTTATGAATACCTCACCTGATCTTCTGAACTTAAGAACACCTATAATAACCAAGTCCACGTGTCTCAGTTTTTCAAGGAGTACAGATGGAAAGCGTTGGGAGAAATGCATTGAGGTGGTTTGGCCATGTGGAGAGGATGGATAGAGAGAGACTAACGAGGAGAGTGTATGTGAGTGAGATGGAGTGGGCAGGGGTAGGAGGAGGCCGAGGATGAGAAGAAAGGATGGAGTGGAGAGGTATATGAGAGGGGGGAGTGAGCTGGGAGCAAGTCAGTGAAAAGGCGTTGGATAGGACGCAATGGAGGCGATTTGTTTGTGGACAACCCTTACAGGATTGAGACGTCTGGCAATAGACAAGTTTGCTTCCTTAGTCAGAGTTATGATATTGTAAGATGTACTTTCCGAGGTCCAGTCTAGAAAACATGGCCAGGCCATAAAACCTAGTAATTTTTATCACCTCTTATTGTCAACCAGATTCGATTTTTTCTATGACCATTTGTACCATTGCTGATAAGGAAAGGAGGTCATAGTTTGTTGGGAGTTGTCACAGTGATTTAGAGGGAGGGCTGAGCCAGTACCTCATAAAGCCAGGTTAGGCAATTAGTATATGGGGAACACTTTTGGTCTGATCCCTAACAGTAAAACAATCTAGTATGGTTGAACCAGACTAGTATATTTCCACTGATCATTGGAATACACAAGCTTCTTCGCCACGGCAAGGCAGTGTTCCATCGAAGAAGAAAAGGTCAATAAAACAAGAGTTTTTATTTTTACATTTTAATCATCATTTCCGAGACACTTCTCTCGGTAGCGTACTGTACATTATGAATTGTTTTCAGGCGTCTAATGTGGTAAGTTCCTGGTTCACTACTGGTACTCAGTTCCTTCTTACCCTAATCCCACCATGGCCGAGAAAAGCACAAATATTTCCGATACACTTTTCTTGGTAGTTTACTGTATGGTATGCATTGTATTCAGGCACCTTAAGGTGACCAGTTCCTGCTTCACTAGTACTGCTCTTTTCCTTCCTGTCTTAACCATATCATGGTTGATAAAAATACAAGTATTTTATGCTTGACATCTCGAGATGATTATATTGAATCATTATTTTTACTGTTTTATTAAGAGGAAATTACTGTTAATATTTTTGCCATCAACTCTGTCAATGTTAGGACAAGTCTAGCTTTGCATTCCCGCTAACCCCTGATGACTAAATTAAGCTCAGAGTCAGAGGAGCTTTAAGTATTAAAGTTTATCATGATACAATTTACGTGTATTTTTTTACGTAGTTAAAATAATACATGTTGTACTTAACTGATGATGTTAATATTATACTTCCTTATTCCCACAGAATAGGAAAGAAGTCGAGGAGATATGGGGATAAGGAAGTACAGGAAGATACAGTGTGAGAAAGAGTAAGGGTAGTGATGATGATGGTGATGACAATGATGATGATGATGGTGATGATGACAGTGATGATGGTGATGACCATGATAGTGATGCTGATGATGAAGATAATGACAAAGCAAAATAAGTCAAATATGAGAGATCCTTACATGGAGATGGGTCACCCATAGGGTGAATAATATCGTTTGATGGTTAAAGGAATAAAATAGTTATGATGTCTATTATGGTCAGGGGGTCAGTGGACACTAATTTTTAAATATTCTTGGACGACGATGGGCAACCATTGAAACGAATGGAGAAGTCTGGCGGTAGAATGAAGCAAATAGTTAAGATTTCTATGCAGTTCTGGGAGTTCAGCGTTCTCATACACATTTTTTTTTTTTTTCGGTCCTATAGAAGCCCCTTTTAATTACAGTGGAGCTTAGAAGTTCTTGGCACAGATGCATCAGCTATCAGCCTTTGTAGATGTTTGAGGAATGCTTAAGTAATATACTGTATGTTGTCTGATCTCTGTACGAAAGCCGTTTCAGACCTTTTTAGTTAGATTACTTCCTGAAACTTTGCAGTTGTTGACATATCAGAGACAAAGTACCACCCATTGTACCACAAGTGTGTGCCTTCAAGTGTGAACAGGTGAACAGGTACAGTTAGCCCAACTGAGTGTGTAAAGCGTCATGGAATAGGTACGCATATTGAGTGATGTTAAAATAATAACGTGTGCAGAAAAATAGTGATGATTATGAACAGAGTGGCAATGGTGAAAGTTTTAGTGACGATAGTGATAAATATCTGTCTATCTATCTATATATCTACTAAACTAGTCCTCTGTGAGACAGCTCTAGGATGCATTCACTGTGGACGGTACGTGTTAGCTCCGAAGTGGTGACATGAGGAGGTGTGTAGGAGGAATACTGGGCCTTGCGATTGCCCCTGAAGCCTTTGCCTTGATTGGAAAACATAAAATATAAAGTATCTGTCTATCTATCTATCTATAATCACATGCCTTAATGCCGGAAAGGGTGACCAAAGCCTTGCCTCCTCCATGTTATCCTATCCTCCGCCATCAGGCTGCATCACTCCAACATACACTACACCCTCTTCTCTCATACGAAATGATAGTGCCGACTGTGATGGTGTTAGTGATATTTGTAGTAATGATAGTGGTAGTGATGATAACTGCATTTATTATAGTGAAAGGAGCACTCACAGAGCTCAACATCCCATCCAACAATTGGTCTAAGGGCCGACCATTTGCCTTTACCTCGTGACATTGACCCTCGACCGACTGTTCTCTTAATCGAACTACTTCCCTCTTTCTTGACCTTTAACTTTTCCATTAACTTTGCCTCAAACCGAGTCTTATCTGTTCAAGTTGACCTTGTCGTGTGACACTGAAATGTGGTCTTTCCTTCTGACCTTGACCTTTGACTGAGTGTTCTCAAAGTCGAATCCAGTTATCGATGCCTTTTGCTGAACCCTTCCAGAAAGTTTGGTCTGAATGATAAAAAATAATAATAACATGGCCTTACCATGTGCCCTTGACCTTTGACATATTGTTTTAAAAAACAACAGATCAGCCCTGTGCCTAATCATCAGCCCTACACCAAATTTGGTAAACATCAGAAGGAAATCGACCCCTTCGTTTTAGCTATTTCCTCAACCCTTCCACCACGTTTCGTCTAAATCAGATATAAACTGTTTAAGCTGATATTCTTAGGTCAAACTTTGACCTCGTCCTATGACTCTGAACTTTGACTGATATCTAAAACAAAAGGTCAGCTCCGAAAAAAAAACATTTAACACATCCACCCTATTTGGTAAAAATCGAACGAAAACTATTGCTTATATTATCAACATACACACGTACATACACACACCGACAAGACAGACAAACGTCGACTTAACCATTACCACGTTCTCGTTTCGCGGGTGCAGGTGTAAATAAGGGCCAAGATGGAAACATCAAATTCATGAGAAGTGCAGCTAAGTATATATATATATATATATATATATAAACAGTTTATATCTGATTTAGACCAAACGTGGTGGAAGGGTTGAGGAAATAGCTAAAACGAAGGGGTCGATTTCCTTCTGATGTTTACCAAATTTGGTGTAGGGCTGATGATTAGGCACAGGGCTGATCTGTTGTTTTTTAAAACAATATGTCAAAGGTCAAGGGCACATGGTAAGGCCATGTTATTATTATTTTTTATCATTCAGACCAAACTTTCTGGAAGGGTTCAGCAAAAGGCATCGATAACTGGATTCGACTTTGAGAACACTCAGTCAAAGGTCAAGGTCAGAAGGAAAGACCACATTTCAGTGTCACACGACAAGGTCAACTTGAACAGATAAGACTCGGTTTGAAGCAAAGTTAATGGAAAAGTTAAAGGTCAAGAAAGAGGGAAGTAGTTCGATTAAGAGAACAGTCGGTCGAGGGTCAATGTCACGAGGTAAAGGCAAATGGTCGGCCCTTAGACCAATTGTTGGATGGGGATGTTGAGCTCTGTGAGTGCTCCTTTCACCATAATAAATGCAGTTATCATCACTACCACTATCATTACTACAAATATCATCACTAACACCATCACAGTCAGCAATATCATTTCGTATGAGAGAAGAGGGTGTAGTGTATGTTGGAGTGATGCAGCCTGATGGCGGAGGATAGGATAACATGGAGGAGGCAAGGCTTTGGTCACCCTTTCCGGCATTAAGGCATGTGATTATAGATAGATAGATAGACAGATACTTTATTTTTTATGTTTTCCAATCAAGGCAAAGGCTTCAGGGGCAATCCCAAGGCCCAGTATTCCTCCTACACACATCCTCATACCACCACTTCGAAGCTAACACGTACCGTCCACATTGAATGCATCCTAGAGCTGTCTCACAGAGGACTAGTTTAGTAGATATATAGATAGACAGATAGATATTTATCACTATTATCACTAAAACTTTCACCATTGCCACTCTGTTCATAATCATCATAACTTTTCTGCACACGTTATTATTTTAACATCACTCAATATGCGTACCTATTCCATGACGCTTTACACACTCAGTTGGGCTAACTGTACCTGTTCACCTGTTCACACTTGAAGGCACACACTTGTGGTACAATGGGTGGTACTTTGTCTCTGATATGTCAACAACTGCAAAGTTTCAGGAAGTAATCTAACTAAAAAGGTCTGAAACGGCTTTCGTACAGAGATCAGACAACATACAGTATATTACTTAAGCATTCCTCAAACATCTACAAAGGCTGATAGCTGAAGCATCTGTGCCAAGAACTTCTAAGCTCCACTGTAATTAAAAAGGGCTTCTATAGGACCGAAAAAAAAAAATGTGTATGAGAACGCTCAACTCCCAGAACTGCATAGAAATCTTAACTATTTGCTTCATTCTACCGCCAGACTTCTCCATTCGTTTCAATGGTTGCCCATCGTCGTCCAAGAATATTTAAAAATTAGTGTCCACTGACCCCCTGACCATAATAGAAATCATAACTATTTTATTCCTTTAACCATCAAACGATATTATTCACCCTATGGGTGACCCATCGTCATGTAAGGGTCTCTCATATTTGACTCATTTTGCCTTGTCATTATCTTCATCATCAGCATCACTATCATGGTCATCACCATCATCACTGTCATCATCACCATCATCATCATCATTGTCTTCACCATCATCATCACTACCCTTACTCTTTCTCACACTGTATCTTCCTGTACTTTCTTATCCCCATATCTCCTCGACTTCTTTCCTATTCTGTGGGAATAAGGAAGTATAATATTAACATCATCAGTTAAGTACAACATGTATTATTTTAACTACGTAAAAAAATAAACGTAAATTGTATCATGATAAACTTTAATACTTAAAGCTCCTCTGACTCTGAGCTTAATTTAGTCATCAGGGGTTAGCGGGAATACAAAGCTAAACCTGTCCTAACATTGACAGAGTTGATGGCGAAAATATTAACAGTAATTTCCTCTTACTAAAACAGTAAAAATAATGATTCAATAAAATCATCTCGAGATGTCAAGCATAAAATACTTGTGTTTTTATCGACCATGATATGGTTTAGGCAGGAAGGAAAAGAGCAGTACTAGTGAAGCAGGAACTGATCACCTTAAGGTGCCTGAATACAAAGCATACCATACAGTAAACTACCAAGAAAATGTATCGGAAATATTTGTGATTTTCTCGGCCAGTGTGGGATTAAGGTAAGAAGGAACTGAGTACCAGTAGTGAACCAGGAACTTACCACATTAGACGCCTGAAAACAATTCATAATGTACAGTATGCTACCGAGAGAAGTGTCTCGGAAATGATGATTAAAATGTAAAAATAAAAACTCTTGTTTTATTGACCTTTTCTTCTTCGATGGAACACTGCCTTGCCGTGGCGAAGAAGCTTGTGTATTCCAATGATCAGTGGAAATATACTAGTCTGGTTCAACCATACTAGATTGTTTTACTGTTAGGGATCAGACCAAAAGTGTTCCCCATATACTAATTGTCTAACCTGGCTTTGTGAGGTACTGGCTCAGCCCTCCCTCTAAATCACTGTGACAACTCCCAACAAACTATGACCTCCTTTCCTTATCAGCAATGGTACAAATGGTCATAGAAAA
>NC_137053.1:16639895-16679895 GCF_032717465.1 Coenobita brevimanus | reverse complement strand
ATCTGAGGTGAAGTGAAGTGAGGATTTGACAAGTGGGAATGTAAGGTGAGGCGTAGGTGAGTGAAGTTATGAATATAGGATTGGATATTAGATGAGGTGAAGTAAACAGAGGTGACGTGGGGATATGAGAGATGAGGATATGAGGAAGAACAGGTGGTGCAGTGAGGATAAATTTAGGTAATACTTCGTATGAGAATGAGGAGATGAATGTGAAGATTATTCACTGTTTCTTTCCTTATTATCTCTGTTCCCATCACCACCACCATTATCACTTTCACCATCACTACCCTCATAATCACCACTACCATTATCGCTACTGTTGTCACTTCCATGAGTATTTCCCTTCCTTAATTTTGACTTATCGTTCCTTATTTTTCTTGCTTATATTTCTTTCTCATACATATCCTTTGTTCCTTCCTTCCTTGGACATGCTCTCTCTTTCTCTCTCTCTCTGGGGGGCGCGGTAGCACAGTGGTAGCGCGCTGAGCTTATGATCGGGAGGTCGCAAGTTCGAGCCTCGCCCAGGCTACCGTTGCCGGGAGGGGTAGCTTCCTCCTGTAACCCCAGCGGGGCTATATGGCCTTAGTTGCCTAGCTCGGGGAATTCATTTCTCCATTTTCTCTCTCTCTCTCTCTCTCTCTCCTTTTCCTTTCCCCACCAATGTTTATCGGTTATTTTTTTTATTATTTGTACTTTTAATCCATCACCTCATCCCTTGCACTTTTTTTAACTGTTTCCCTTCTATCCCCCTTCTCGCCTCAGTCTTGCTCTGCGGTATAATTTTTCAGTCTTTCTCTATTGTACGTCTCCTCCATTCCCGCCTGATTCATTTTAATGCTGTTTTTATCTGACCTTTATATATTTTTCCTGGGCTAGAACATACACACACACACACACCTATATCCTTCCACGTCTCTATCTCCATCTCACCCCCACCCCGCTGTTCTCACCATCTTCACAAACACTGACAGTTCTTCTTCTTCTTCCTTTGAGTTTTATCCCTAAGTCAATATGTGACCGGGTCCTATGTTAGCCCGGTCGGAGTTTCTGGTCTTTTGTGTAGGTGGAGTTCGTCTGTTTTTGTTTTGTCTTTTATGTCGGTGGATTTGATCTATTTACAACATCAAGCAGTATCTGTGTTGATGTTGAAGATATGACCAAGGTTCCTTCTTCTGTCAGAGTTTGAAGGTCAACAGCTGGTGGAAGGTCTTGGATAGTGCCTGGTTTGGGGTAGGTGCGACCTGCTCTGAGGTGTGCCGTGGCTTGGCAGCGGAGAACATAATGTAACAGGGGATTAGGTGTCTCTGTACCACAGTGGTTGCAGGTTTCTCTAGGGTTGTTGTTTAGCATGGTGGTGCGGCAGTTGTAGCCTAGCCGCAGTCGGCAGACTCTCGTGAGGAGTCTGTTTGGTGTGCTTGTGGCAGTCATAAGTGGTTCGTACTGGGTTGCTGCTGCATACCACCTGACAGAAGCAGACTCATTTGATGCACATGCTTGGTGTTCCTCCTTGGTGAGGTACAGTTTTCTTTTTTATATCTGATTTATTTGGGAGAGGGAGGTGGGAATCTTGACTTCTGTTTCAGGGTGGTTGGCGGCTTATTTAGCCGCTCTATCAGCTTGTTCATTCCCAGAGATGTTGACGTGGCTGGGTATCCAGTGGGTGGTTATGGATTTGCCAGAGTTAGCAGTTTTGGAGGCAATGGATATGATTTCTTGTATGAGTTTCCTGTTGTCGCTGTGGTTTGTCTGTGGAGGGTGTGGATGGCTGATAGTGAGTCTGTGTGAATGATGATGGAGTTTACTGTTGTGGTGTTGTGGGTGTGTTCAAGACTTTTGGCCATCGCCGCTAGTTCTGTTTGCAGAGTGAAGGCTCCATCGCCAACTCTGGCTTTGTATGTGCCCTCTCTGGACACAAAGACAGTACCGGCTCTGTGCTGATTCACCGAGCCATCAGTGTAGTAAGAAGTCGAGTCTGGGGTGGTAAGGGAGGCTATTCTTTCCAGGGCCTCCTGTCATAGAAGTTGAGGTGGTGTGTGGCTATTGCCTGTAATCTGGGGGACTGCAAGTTTGAAGGGGGATGGGATCCAGGGAGCGGGGTTTTTGTTGTTGCTGTTGGGTATGTCTGGTTCGTGTATGATATGCTGGGCAGTGTCGAGTGTTCTGATTGCTTTGACGGTGCAGTGGACCTAGTTTTTTGTGAATAGGTCCTCATGTCTGTTTATTGAGGCCTTGATTTGTTGGAGCGGGGAGAGCAGGGATGTGTTGTTTGCAAGCTTAGCCATGATTACTGAGACTCACCTGTATGACGTGTTGTAGGAACTCAACTTGACACTCCAGGCGGAGGTTGCAGAGGCGTGTCCATTGGGGGGAGCCTGTTATTGTGCGCAGGATGTCGTTCGTACTACCTCCAGTTTATTGCTGAGTTTGGTGTCTGTGGTAGGTAGTGCTGGTTCGGAGTAACCTATGATGAAGCAGATGGCTTGGATGTAGAAGAGCCTTAGCACCTGGTATGTGGCTTCATTCCCTTTTCCTGCTAAGGCTCGTAGGCCGTTGAGGCGGGGTCTCGTTTTTTCTCTTAGATGGTCCACCTGTTTCTGGAAGGAGAGTCTTGTATCGAACCACACTCCCAGGTATTGGTGGGAGCTCACGTATTCGATAGGTGTGTCTCCAAGGTAGAGATGTTGGGCAGGAGTGGAAGTCCTGAAGGTGAGAGCTTTGGTTTTCTGGGCATTTACTTTGAGCCCCAGGTTGATACTCTCCCGGTGTAGGAGTGATAGTGCTCTTTGTGCACGGCAGTAGTGTGACCCTCTGTTGATGACCAGAGCTAAGTCATCAAAATAGCCCGCTCCAAGGTCTATGTGTAGAAGGCTGTCGACGAGGGTGTTGAAGAGGGTGCGGCTAATGATGCTGCCCTGTGGGGTGCCATTTGAATGTTTGTAAGAGGCAGATGACTGTCCCTGAAAGCAGACTAGCGCTTCCTGGTCCCTGAAAAAGTCCTTGAGCCAGCAGAGGAGGCGTCCATTTACTCCTTTGTGGGACAAGGGGGCGAAAATGGCTTCTGGACAAGCCAGCTCGAAGGCTTTCTCAAGATCCACGAAGACGGCCAGTCCATGTCCTCCTCTGAGCTCTGTTAGGGAGGTGGTGAGGCACTCTGCAGTGCCTCTCCCCCTTATGTAGGCAAAGAGGTGACTGTGGGGTTCCTCTGTGGCCCATTGAAGGCAATGCAGGACCAGTCGTTCTGCTGTTTTTCCAAGGCAGCTTAGGAGGGAGATGGGCCGGGAGGTATTTTTTCCCTTGGGTTTAGGGACAGGCTGGATGGCTGCCTTTTACAATGAAATGGGGAGTTGGTCTGTGCTCCAGGAGTGGTTAAGCAGACCGGGGATAGCACCTCTTGCTATGGGACCAGTGTTGTTTAGCATGGAGTAGGTGATCTTGTCTAAGCCTGGTGCTGTGTCTGTGCTTGTTTTCAATGATTCTTCGAGTTCTTGGGTCGTGAAAGGATGGTCTGTTGTGTTGGGCTGGGTTTTTGCTGTGGTAATGAGCTGTGAGCATCACTTATGTAGGGCGTCCTGCTGTGCTCTGATGATCTATGGGAGCTGTTCTGGGGAAGTGTGTGAGGCGAATGCTGCTGCAAACCTTTCTGCTTCCCCTTGTAGGTCAGGGTGGGAGGGAATCCTGACTGATGGAGGGCCCAAAACTGCTTTTAATTTTTTCCAGAGTGTGTTTAACTTTGTGTGTGCTCCTAAGGAGCAGCACTACTCGAGCCATTATTTTATTCTCTTTGATCTTGCTTTTTTCCATGGTGGTTAGGCGGATGACTGCTTCGAGATACTGTCTCTTTTCAGGGATGGGGTTGGCTCTATATATTTTCTTGGCTCTGTTGAGGCGGTGGTTTAGTTCTTTCACTCGGTTGCAGCAGAACCAGTGATCTTTGTAGCAGCGGTGGTAGGGGGAGATTAGGTGCATGGCTATGTCTGCTGCAGTTTAGATGGCTGAGGTTATTTGTTTTTCGTGTTCATCTAGACTTTGTGAGGGCTGCACTCTGGTTAGCATTGTTTCAAGTGAGGAGCGGAAGAGGTTCCAGTCAGCCTTTTTTGTATTGTACCTTGGGGGGTCCGGGGGGGGTCTTGGTAGAGGGGAACAATCAAGCACGATAAGAATGGCATGATGGTCAGATATCAGGGTTGGGTGTATGTTCCAATGTGCTGTGGGAGCAATGGTTATTAAGGCGAATGTTAGGTCCAGCCATCCTCCCTGTAGGTGGGTTGGTAGGTTAGGGTCATTTAGGATGGCTATGTCGTTTGTGTCATCTAAGAGTTCATTTATGTGTTGGCCGGCCCGCTTTGTATATGTTGGGGAACTAAGTCGTGTGTGGTGTGCATTAAAATCACTTCCAATGAGGGTTAGTTAGTTTGAGGCAGCTGAGAATAGTTCGGCAAGGTTTAGTTCTACTGATGGCCTGCAGTAGATGTTAAAGATCTGCAGGGTTACATCTTTTAGTGTTACCTGGATCCCCTGTATTTCTGTTCCTTCCCCACACTGGGGGAAGGCATGAATAGGTGTGCTGTGTATGTGGTTTCTTGTAAGTATGGCACAGCCTCTAGGGCCATTTTGGGTGTGTGGGAGAAGGTGGGAGGTGAAGCCTTTGAGTCTGAAGGTGTGGTGTGCTGGGATAAGAGTTTCTTGTAGAAGGAAAATGTCTATTTTGTGTCTGTGTGCAGTCTCTTCCAGAACAGCTCATTTGTTCTTGGCTCCCCGAGTATTCCATTGAGAGATATTTAAGGTGTTTGGAGGGTTGTATTGTGTTGGAGGTGGTGGCAGTCTGGCTTGTGGGTGAGTGTTGGGGACGGCAGAGACACTGGTGACGGGGGTTCTTTGGTCTCCATTGGTGACTGAGCGTGGTCGAGATCTGTCTTCCAGGGAGGCAGTTCTCCTCCTGTGATCTTTTGTTTTTCGTGCTGGGAACGTGGGGGTGGTGCCATGTGGGGAGTTGCGTTCTTGGGGGCTACTGCAGCTTGGGGAGAGCATGTGGTTTCTTTGGGGGGGGGGCGGATTGACCTTGTTGCAGAGGCATGGGTCCTCCACCCATTTGTTTATTACCTCATCCAGTATTAGGTTTAGTGTTGTGTGGTCCAGGGGATGACCCAGTAGCGTCCCTATAACTGTCAATATGGCCTTCCCAAGTTGTTGGCCGAGGATGAGGAGAGCTTCCAGATCCACTAGCATCTCCCCTGGTTGTGCTGTGCTCTCGGTTTCTGTATACGAGGTTGCTGTCATTAGTGGGGAGGGGGTTTGGGGGGGAGTCCTGGATTGTAATGATGAGGTTTCCATGGTGGGGTTGGCTGGGGCAGGTGGGGGGATGGTTGTGGTTTGAGGAGTCTGGTTGACAGGAGCTGGATTTGATTGTAGAAGGATGAGAGTGTCTGGTTGCTGTTTGCTTGCAGGGAGGGGAGGAAATTCGGCTTGGGACATGGGAGGGGGGTGTTGTTGTTTTGCTGGCCCCTGAACAATGTTCCTGGAGGGCCAGGGGAGGTCTGGAGCCTCTCTTGCACCCATTCTGTCTGCCCTTCTTTGCTCCTCCTTACGCTCAGCAGGTGGGCTGGGCACGACTTGTTCCAGGCATGATGGTTGTCACGGGGTTTTTATAATATCACGGCAATTTTGGAATAAATGGTTAAATATTATTTAATTTGATAATAATATTCAATAATATTGAAGAGCAAAGACAATGATTGTCTTGCTACATCAAGCAACGATTACTTTACGCTGACTTGCTAAGATTCTCAAGAACGAGAATTTATAAACTTTCTCAACAGTACACAGCAGAGACTAATTACTCACAATTGCTGAATTACTGTACTGTTAGCCTCTGGAGAAAGTTACATCACCCCTGACAATAAATAACTAATACTAACATCAGGTTCTTGCCGATGCTTAACTCCCAGGTGGCACAACGGATATTAAGTTAAAACAACAAGACTGGTCTAAGTACCAGTTATGAAAGCAAACGTTTATGCAAGCTAGGAGCTATATGGAAAATATGCTTAATTATGGAAAAATGAAACATGATTTTTACTTTACATTAAGCTCGAGAAAGGAACTGTTAAATTTATTAATTACAAAAAAATAAATTTAACGTTACATTTCAAATCAATGAGACGCACTCACTCACTCTCACACGAGCTAAATACTTACGTCTAAAAAAAAAAAAACACCTTAATTAAACTCTTATAACTAGAAAATACACAAAAGAAATACTATAGTCGATGAATGCTGCGTATCACCAGATGGGTGGGAAGACTGGACTAACTGTGAAGTGGAGTTTGGGTACTAGCTGACCTCTCACACTGCGGCACAGGACCTTCCTCCGTCACAACAAACACAAGACTGACTAAGTCGTGGGAAAGCGGAGCACTCGGCCACATTTTTTAACGGTCGAATGAGCAAGCAGAGGCGAACAATAAAAAAACAATAGTATCGCTCAGTACAGCACTTAGTGACGTGCATTAAATCGGTCACTCTTTGAAAACGGTGACGAATTATTTGAAAAGTATACTCCGATAATGGAGGGAGAAACGGTTAGCTGAGCGATACACAGTGAGTTTTCCACTAATAGTTCGTGGTTTCTCACAAAAAGGAAATGTCGCGAATTGATTCGTGACATTACGCCCTTGACAATTAAATCTTTCTTCCTTCAGAAGAAAGATTTCAATATACATACATATACATCCTAACTCAGTCACACAAGATTCACACTGTGGTGTGTGTGCTATCCTGCTACAGGAGTATGTCGCAGTCGCCAGTGAGCGAAAAAAACCTCGTATTTACGTTAATAGAAACAAGCTTGGAGGGAAAACTCCGTGACGACGGTGAAAATCCTGTACTCAGGTCAAACTGAGCGAAAGTTCGCTACATTTACATTAACAACTAATTGTTATGTAGTGTTGTGTATGTAATACACGGTGTAGGTGTGACAGTTGTAGTGCAACTGTACCTACGTGTAAAATGACACAGTAATACAAATTTATAGTAAAATAATGATGACAAGGCAGAAGAGAAGGGGCGGCAGCATGCAACAGGAACGGCCAGCTGATCTGCACGGCAATGCTGCACCCACCAGCTACACCTGCGAAAGGAATTAAGGTGGAGCATCAAAACTGTTATTTCTGTCTCTCTCTCTGCCTAGCAATCAGTACTTGTCATTATTAACCAGGAAACGTAATTCTTGAATTCACAAATTGCTTAGAACCCTTATAGCTTACTGGTTAACGCTTTCATTATTAACCAGGAAACGTGCCAGTTCTTGAATTCACAAATTGCTTAGAACGGGCAGTTTACTGGTTAACCTAACATTATTAACCAGGAAACGTGCCAGTTCTGAATTCACAAATTGCTTAGAACGGGCAATTTACTGGTTAACCTAACTCTACACTTACGAGTAATACAGGAAGCTGAAAATCGCTACGCAATCTCGGGCAGGTCACGTTTTAACACCCACCGTGGGTGTGAACACTCATGTGGGTAATGTGCATTCTCCGGGAATCCTCAGAGAGGCCCACAGCTCGAGACATTCCACAAGGTAATTCATACACAGCCTCGGACTGTCTCTGCAAGGTTCTCAAACTTCCCCCTTAACTTATGGTATACATGTATGTACAAGCCCTGGATATACTGTGTCCTGTAGGGCCAACGAGTGAGACGTCTGGTCTACACTTTTAACTGGGAACCAGGCTGGTCCTTGGATTACTCAAATCGCTTAGGATGCCTATTACGGAACCCAACATACAACAATTGCTAGTTAGTAAGCAGCTAGTAGGTGAGACATCAGGTCTACACCCACATTACCACTATCCTGTCTCTCAACTGACTCAGAGATTACAGGTGTGGTTAGAAACGGCACAGGAAGGGCATGTCCCTGATTAGTGGTGATACTTTGGCACACACTGCAGGAACGGACAAAACTATCTATGTCTCGTCCCATCCCTGGCCAGAAAAAGTCAGCTCGGATACGGCCCTGGGTCTTCCTTTTGCCCATGTGACCTCCTGAGGCTGAACAATGACCCCATTGTAACACTGCTAGGCGGTACTTGGCGGGAACGACAAACTGCAATCGAACCTCGCCCTCGGGTGTTCGTGACTCACGGTAGAGCCGTCCTTGTTTGCGAAGGAACTTGGCTCGACCTCCCCGTGAATACTTGATCACTCGACCCTTTTGTTTGTTCCGCACGGTAGCAAGTGTCGGGTCAGAATGTTGTTCTTGCACAACAAGTTGACTGCAAATCAGATCTTGCGGCGATTCAATGATCACTGGGGTGACACAGTCTGGAGCCTCAGCCATGGCTCGTGTTACCGCAGCAGCCGAAGTCTGAGTAGCATCATCATTGGAGCAACTATCCTTGACTCCATTAATATTTCCAATGATGAGTTCAAATAAAGGTTCTGGCATGACAACTGCAAGTGTCATACCAGTATAAAATGGAGATGCCACCTGGATACATGCCTCAGGGAACAATCTCACTGATCCATCAATAAGGCTTGCATGGATCTGTCGACCTGTATACTGCTCAGGCCGAACTAAACTCTGCTTGACAGAGCAACCTGAGGAACCATTGTCTCTCAGGACCTTCACAGGAATGCCTCCCACAAACCCTGGCTGTACAAGGAAGGTACTGTCACCTGTGGGAGGGCCTATGGAGGAAGCAGCTAGCCACTCATGAGGCTGCTGAATTGATGTGGCAAACATTGTGCCTTGAGGGTTATAAGATGGAACATTGGTCATCTGTGGAGGGGGGTTCACTGTCACTGTGGGACTAGTGAACTGTGGGGAAGTACCCACACTGGTAGGGACGTGACCACCAGGCTGCTGCTGAGGAATGAAGGCTGCATTCGCTTCCTGCCTCTTTTGAGCTGGTGGTGAAAAAGTTTGTCCCGACGGTCGGTTGCGTGGCTGATACTGCTGCTGGTTAGGGTACTTGTTGTACCTCTTCCACTCAGGTTTCTGAGTGTTTTGCCCCTGGTCCTTCTGTGGTTTGCTTGGACCTTGACCATTACTCTGAGAACGGCCTTGTTGCTGGGGTTCAGTCTGAGACGGCTTCCCAGACTTGTCAGGTTTTCTGTTCCAGGTGTTTTGCTGCTTGCGAGTTTGATACCCGTATGCAGTAAAGAATGCGTCAGCCTTCTCTGCCATTTGGCTGGCATCTTTCACCTGGCAGATCTTAAGCTGTGCTATGAGCTCAGCAGGCCACGACCTCTCTAGCTGTGTACGCAGCATAAGGTCAATTATCCCCTCACGCGTGGAAGGAGTTTCATCTTTCTCCATCCACTCACCTAGGTAAGCAGTAAGACGGTCGAGGAACTGAACAGCTGTCTCCTTGTCTTGGAGACGAGCTCGCATGAACTGAGCTTTGGCGTCGTCTACTGTGAGACCATACGCCTTAATGAGTGCAGCTTTCATCACTTCATACGTGAGATTGTCTCCACGAATTCTGTGGAGAATATCGAGGGCAGGGCCCTCAAACAGGCTAAGAAACTGAAGCCGCTTAGCTGCATCATCGAGCTGGTAAAGCTGAGCCATGTCTTCAAATCGAGCTATGTATGGCTCGATTCGCTCGCCATCTTTGTATGGGGGAAGCTTGATGTGTGGGGTCGCCATAACATGTGCAGGGAGAGCGCTCGTGGAGCTTGAACCAACTGCACCAGATGTGTCTGAAGCCAAGGAATCTCGCTTGAGCTTCAGCACTTCAAGTTCATGTTTCTCGCGTGCTTCACGTTCGGCACGTTCATATTCACGTTGTTCCCGCACGTGTTCTAAGTCGAGTTCGCGCTGTTTTCGCTCGTACTCGCGCTCCTTTTCACGCTGCTCTTGTTCATATGCACGCTCTCTTTCACGTTGTTCGCGCTGTTCTCGCTCGTATTCGCGCTGAATCTTACGCTCTTCACGGGCATCATTCTCGCGCTGCTGTTCCTGATTATGCCGTGAGAGTATATACTCTTTAATTTCGGTTGGGTCCGTAAGGCCCATATCTTTGGCTTCCTGTAAAAATATGGTAGTAGCCATGTCGCTAACTCAATCTAAATATCTTCTGGTAAATTACCAATATGCTGGGAATCGAACCAGGGACTCTCAGATGAGAGCCAGGCAGCATACCACTACACCACGACCAGGTAAAAGTTAACTCACGTTGTCACAATCTTGTAACCAACGTCCCTCCGCCCCCACTGTGGGCATCAAGAGGATGAGTTAACCCCCTGGCACTCGGGCAAGTAGATGCTTTTAATCTATCCCAAACACTTACGGCAAGTCAGAATGAAGGGGGAAACCTGTACTGTACACAGGAAAAATCATCTGGTAAATTACCAATATGCTGGGAATCGAACCAGGGACTCTCAGATGAGAGCCAGGCAGCATACCACTACACCATGATCAGGTAAAAGTTAACTCACGTTGTCACAACGTGAGTTAACTTTTACCTGGTCGTGGTGTAGTGGTATGCTGCCTGGCTCTCATCTGAGAGTCCCTGGTTCGATTCCCAGCATATTGGTAATTTACCAGATGATTTTTCCTGTGTACAGTACAGGTTTCCCCCTTCAATCTAAATAACTAGCGACTCAGTACTGATTGCTGCTTCGCAAACTAATGCTAATAACTACAAGTAAAGAGTACAGACACAAGCTAGTGGTGACCAGTCGTATCCAGTTAACTGGCAAAGAATAAATCAAAAGTGTAAATGACTGGGAAGACTCGATAATAAACACAATGGGTACGGCGACTTCCCAGGAGCGAATAAAATCGTCTGGCGTTACCAAAATAAACTAGAGTTAAGTCCTCTATGGATTGATAAAGCAAAATTCACTTGCTAAATTAACGGTAAACACCAGTAAGCTTGTGCCTATAAACTTTAATGATAAATACCTAAATACGAATGAGTGAGCACTATCTCGTGAATAGCTTTAGAGCTAGGAGTTAATATCCTGGAATGAGGTCGCCAATTGTCACGGGGTTTTTATAATTTCCGGGTAATTTTGAAATAAATGGTTAAATATTATTTAATTTGATAATAATATTCAATAATATTGAAGAGCAAAGACAATGATTGTCTTGCTACATCAAGCAACGATTACTTTACGCTGACTTGCTAAGATTCTCAAGAACGAGAATTATAAACTTTCTCAACAGTACACAGCAGAGACTAATTACTCACAATTGCTGAATTACTGTACTGTTAGCCTCTGGAGAAAGTTACATCACCCCTGACAATAAATAACTAATACTAACATCAGGTTCTTGCCGATGCTTAACTCCCAGGTGGCACAACGGATATTAAGTTAAAACAACAAGACTGGTCTAAGTACCAGTTATGAAAGCAAACGTTTATGCAAGCTAGGAGCTATATGGAAAATAAGCTTAATTATGGAAAAATGAAACAAGATTTTTACTTTACATTAAGCTCGAGAAAGGAACTGTTAAATTTATTAATTACAAAAAAATAAATTTAACGTTACATTTCAAATCAATGAGACGCACTCACTCACTCTCACACGAGCTAAATACTTACGTCTAAAAAAAAAACACCTTAATTAAACTCTTATAACTAGAAAATACACAAAAGAAATACTATAGTCGATGAATGCTGCGTATCACCAGATGGGTGGGAAGACTGGACTAACTGTGAAGTGGAGTTTGGGTACTAGCTGACCTCTCACACTGCGGCACAGGACCTTCCTCCGTCACAACAAACACAAGACTGACTAAGTCGTGGGAAAGCGGAGCACTCGGCCGCATTTTTTAACGGTCGAATGAGCAAGCAGAGGCGAACAATAAAAAAACAATAGTATCGCTCAGTACAGCACTTAGTGACGTGCATTAAATCGGTCACTCTTTGAAAACGGTGACGAATTATTTGAAAAGTATACTCCGATAATGGAGGGAGAAACGGTTAGCTGAGCGATACACAGTGAGTTTTCCACTAATAGTTCGTGGTTTCTCACAAAAAGGAAATGTCGCGAATTGATTCGTGACAATGGTGTCCTCTGCAGTTGGGGCATTTGGTCATTGTCGGCTGCTTGGCTTTGAATTTAGTCAAGCATTGCTCGGTTTTGTGTTTCCCGCTGCAGATGGCATATGTTGGAAGGCAAATGCAGTTTGACTGGTGGTGGCCGAACTGTTGGCATTTGAATCACCTGAGCAGTTCTGGGGACTACAGTCTTAGGTAGAAAGTGCCCCAGTTTCCCAGGTCGAGCTTTTGCTGGGTTATGCCTTTTAAGGTGACTAATACCTGTCTGGTGGCTATCCCGTTTCTCTGGAATCGTACAGCTTCTTCCACCTGTGGATGTTTTAGGATGGGGGTTAGGAGTAGCCATTGGTTGTAACCCATAAGGATGACGTTCTGTGTGGCCTGGTTTGGATCTATTTGGGTTACAGTGACAGGCTTCCTTGCCACTGTGCTGTAGACTGGAGGATTTTCAGGGATGTGTCATCTAGAGGGTGTAGCACTAGGCTGTAGTCCCTTCTCGTGGATGTGGTGAATTTGAGGTCGGGGCGTTCTTCTTCCAGGGTCATTACCAGTTCGATTGTAGTCGGAAAGTGTCTTGTTTTGGGACTAGGAAGGCTGGGTAGGGTGTGTGAGGACAGGGCTGTGATCTCACAGATAGGCTACTGTAGGGTTCCTCCTTGTGGAAGCATCTCAGCTGGGGTGGATTGGTCGTGTGGCTGAGCTGTTGCCGTTTTCCGTGCTCTGAGGGGCTGGTGAAGTGGTGGGGTCATTGGCTTGTTGAGGTACAGTTGGGTTTACCCTCTTCTTCTTCTTCACAGTTACCACAGTGAAGTCATCCTCTGTGCTGGAGTTGGCGTAGGGGGGGGGGGGAGTGTCTTGGTCTTGGTGAGGAGGGCGGAGCTGTTCTTCGGTTCCTGAATCGTTCTCGCTGTCTGAGTCAGTCGGGGGTTCAGGGGAGGTGTCCATATTGATGACGAGATCTAAACTTTCTGGGGAGGGACAGAAGAAATCGTCTAGGTAGCTTGCTGCGGTGGCTATTTTCCCAGGGGCATGAGTATCTGCTTTCTTCTTCTTTGACTCCTTTGAGGTTGTTTCTGGGGTTCTTGGTCGTTTGGTCTCTGCTGGAGGTTTAAGGACTTGAGGTTTCTTGCTTGTCAGTGTTGTCAGGGCCGGTGGTTTGGAGCTGCCACTCTTCAGCTGCTTTGGTGGAGGAGCTTTTGGGGGGGCTCCTTTCGAGAGGTTGGACACTGGTTGGTTTTTCTTCATTGTGCTGATAGAGGTGAAAGAGATAGGGATTTTGCCCTGGCCTAGCTATGCCGATGGTCCTCAGTGCTGGAGTTTAAACTGTTCCCTGCCCCAGCCGGGATTCGAACCTGGGTCCATTAGGACTGCAGGCCGCCTCTCTACCCTACTGATCTAGGTGATCAGCTACCGGCGTTTCACTAAGTTGGCGCACGAGTTGTTGCCTGTTCAGAAGCTGGGCAGGAACTGGCACTGGCAAGGCAGAGTGAGATGTAACAATTAACATTACTGAACACATCCTCGGGGATGTGGAGGGATGATGGGCTGTAGGCAGTCTGTGAGGAAGGGATGAAAGCAATGCTGCAGGGAAGGAGGTAGGAGAATAAAAGAGGAAATGTGGAATGGAGAAGAAGAAGGACGAAAGGATATGAGAGGGAAAAATGCTGTAGGGGAAAGATGAAGAGAAGAACATAGGAGAACAAGGAAGGAAATGAGAGATGGAGAAAAAGAAGGAAGGAAAGGATGTGTGAAGGAGAAATGATGGATGTAGAAAAGAAGGGAGGAAAAGTGCAGACGATAGGAGGAAATGGGGATAAAAAGAAGAAGAAAGGGAAAGGAACGAGAAAGGAGAACTCCTGGGATGGAAGGAGAGAGGGAAGAGGAAGAAGATAAGGAAAAGATTGTATGGAAAAGATGGGAAGAAATGGGAGGGGGAGAGAGACAGAGAGACAGACAGACAGACAGACAGACAGACAAACAGAGACAGACAGACAGACAGACAGACAGAGTTACTTAAGGACATACAGATTTACATACCACACAGACCTTGTGTTTTTTCGTGGTTCCTCAACCCTAATTTGTTACAGAAAGACTTGTAACTAAAAGAGCTGAAGATTTCCAGGAATTTCAAAAAAGGATGGCATAGGAAGAGGCTGTATCTGTCTGTGTCTGTAATTTCTATGTACTTGCATAAATTGTACTGAATCGTCAGTAAGCCAGACAGATTATTTTGTTTTTGCAGTTTTGTGCGACCAAGATGTCTAAGTCAAAGACGAAAAGATAAACTGACAGTTTTTCTAAGATATGGATGTATCTTTCTGCATAATTGAGGTATTGATGCCCTTCAGTGCATTATGTGCTTCAATGGACTGAAAATGAATCCCTGAAGTCGTCAAAATTGAATGAGCACTTCAATAAGGTTCACCTAGAGTATGAGAATAAGAGGACTGATGACTTCAAACGTAACGCTGAGGAATTAAAAAACAAAACAAAAAAATAAAGGAAGGTTTGATGCAGGTGGGGGTTTCCAGTAATAATCAAACACATTTGTGGAGGGATCATTTGAAGTACCATTACACACTGCAAGAAATAAGAAAAATCGCAAAATGGGGAGAAATCTTACGAAATCTTGTCTCCCTTTAGCTCTGCGCCTCATTTTGAATGAAGACAGCTATAACAAACTGAAGCAATTATCACTTTCAAATAACAGTGAAGCGACGAATTCATGAGATCTCAGGAGATATCAAGGAACAGGTGATCAACAAAGTTAGAAACTCGTCTTCCTTTGAGATCCAACTCTGTGAGACTACTGATGTTGCCCAGTGTTCACAGGTCATGGTTTTTGCAAAATATGTACTTGGAGGCTCCACTGAGGATGAGTTCCCATTTTGTCGGGTACTGGAGACTTCTTCTGCGGCACAGACTGCAGTGGGCCATATTCCTCATTTGATTAGTGGAAGGATAGTTGTCATGCAGCAGGCTTGTTGGTGTGTGCACTGATGGAGCCCCAGCCATGTTTAATTCTAAATCTGGCTTTATGACTCTTGTCAGGGAGAAGAATCCTGACGTGACTGGAACACACTGTGTTATCCACAGAGATCCTTGCATCAAAAACTCTTGCCACCTCGGCAAGTGTTATCAAATCATGAACTATGTTAAGGATGGGGCGCTTTCTACCAGGCTGTTTCGGCAGTTATGTGGAGATTTGTCCTCTGAGCACCAGGATCTGCTGTTTCACACCAGGGTGTGGTGGTTGTCTAAAGTAAATATGCTTGCAGAGGTTCTGGAGCTACGAGATGAACTAAATATCTTTTTTTTTTTTCAAGCCCAAGGGAAGAAGGACTTCTTCCTAATTATCAGAACACCTGGCCTCAAAGCACTTGTAGCATACTTGGTTGATGCATTTGATGTACTCAACAGTTTGAATACCAAACTGCGGGGCAGGGAGTCCAGAATCATTATTCACAGTGACCACATTAGGGCATTCATAGCCAAGGTTTGCCTTTGGGGAAGAAATGGATAAAGGAAATTGCTCAATGTTCCACAAACTGAATGAAAGCTGCGATGGTAAGTCTATTAACGATGATTTCAAAACAGACATCAAAGAACATTTCAGTGCTGTTGCTAATGAATTCAGACGTTTACTTTCCAGGGATTAGCACAGACAGCATTAAAATGTCTGTCACAGGGGACCCATTCAGATGTGAAGAAATTAAAGAAGAGTTTTTACAGCAAACCAATGACTCATCTATGAAATCTGAATTTCTCATGTTGGGTTTCTTACTTCTGAGTCAAAATATGCCCTGTGAATTCATAGATCACGATTGTAGCTCTTCGAGTCCTCATTCCATTTTGATCCACTTACCTCTGTGAGTGTTCATTTTCATTGTTGCTGGGAATAAGATAAAAGCGAGAAATATCCAGGATAGTGAGGTAAATCAAAGATGTACTTTGAGTTGCACATCACCCCGATTGTTAGTGCTAGTTGCAAAGAAGGATGGTCAAGTTTCCCACTGATGTACTGTAGTTACGGTAGTACCGCAAAAATATCCCGCAAATTGATTTCTAAGTTATGGTGGGCGAATATTACTGGAAAATACTCTTCACAGTGATTTGGTGATATTATTGAGTGACTGATATATGCTTTTCTTTTCACTTTTTCTACGGTCAGGGGTCGAAACTATAACATTAATGAAACCTCTCTTAAACCAACTCAGATCTCAAAGCAATTATCCCAGGTTCTCAATTCCATATAGTAATCCCAACCAGCAATCAGTCACTTGTAAGACATCATATAGTGAGTTCACTGGTTTATGATGTGTATTAATATGAAAGACAAGAGATTTGGAACAGTTCAAAGTTACATAAAAAATATAAAATTATTTATTCACACTATTCACATTTAACACAAATTCTTAGTAATTTTCAAATCAAACAAGAAAACGGATGAAGCCCATAATGAACTCAGTCTTATGGTTATTAATACAGACATTATGGATACAAGGTCGAACCCTCTTTACAAGAAACGGGCACCAAAAGCATGGACTGACAAAACCCTGGCATTAATGAAAGCTTAATTATTATGCTGCATAGGCTACCAGGACATTTTAGTCTTTGGTAGGGGTCAAGAGCATAAATACAAAAAAATCATATACAATCACAGCCAACAAGAATATAATAGTAACTTAGCTGAGAACGTGGCAAAGAAATGTAAACCAGCCAGAGGTGAAAGGTTTATCCACACGTCAGGCAGAAAGCAAGAACTAACATCTGCGGCAGAAAACCAAAAACTATTAACCTCGTTTCTAATAACCAACACACACACACACACACACACACACACACACACACACACACACACACACACACACACACACACACACACACACACACACACACACACACACACACACACACACACACACACACACAAACACACACACACACACACACACACACACACACACACACACACACACACACACACACACACACACACACACACACACACACACACACACACACACACACACACACACACACACACACACACACACACACACACACACACACACACACACACACACACACACACACACACACACACACACACACACACACACACACACACACACACACACACACACACACACACACACACACACACACACACACACACACACACACACACACACACACACACACACACACACACACACACACACACACACACACACACACACACACACACACACACACACACACACACACACACACACACACACACACACACACACACACACACACACACACACACACACACACACACACACACACACACACACACACACACACACACACACACACACACACACACACACACACACACACACACACACACACACACACACACACACACACACACACACACACACACACACACACACACACACACACACACACACACACACACACACACACACACACACACACACACACACACACACACACACACACACACACACACACACACACACACACACACACACACACACACACACACACACACACACACACACACACACACACACACACACACACACACACACACACACACACACACACACACACACACACACACACACACACACACACACACACACACACACACACACACACACACACACACACACACACACACACACACACACACACACACACACACACACACACACACACACACACACACACACACACACACACACACACACACACACACACACACACACACACACACACACACACACACACACACACACACACACACTCGAGCCGTCCCACATCCACACAAAGAATTATAACTGTATCGCGAAGCTCCACGAGTTAACGTTCGAAGCACTGAGGATCCGACCTACCACAAACCAATGAACACGAACCTAAGCATGAACAACAATTTTATACTATTGGTTAGTATAACAACTGTACATAACACTTTGCTGTATTATGTCTTTTCAGAGTTCCTTAATACATTTTTTTATCCTGGTGTTTAAAAGGTACATCTCTGACTTTGTCATGCAAATCTTTACATATTAACATTGTTAATGATAAATAATGTTTCATGAATTCAGGTAACACTGTAAATTACCTGAAACTGAGTTTTTATATACTTTTTGTATTTCGTTACAGAGGTTTTGAAATAATTTTGCTTAACATTTAAACGATTTTCTCTTTACTCATGTACTAAATATATATGCATAACATAGAGAGAGAGAGAGAGAGAGAGCATATTCCAACCATGCAATCATCCAACCTCACTGTGCATTCAGTGATTTTGTTTCTCTTGAAGACCATAACTTTACTCTTCCCTACATTCATCTTTAGATTCCATCTCTTACACACTCTCCCAAACTCATTCCCCTAGCCTTGCAGCTTCCCTTCATCTTCGCTTAACAATACAGTATCACCTGCAAACAACAGAACAGGAAGTTTCCAAACGATGCCCTCTCTCATTAGGGTCGCTTCAACATCCACTGCTCTACTTTGTATCTCTTTTATAACCCAGTCCATATGCAGATTGAATAACCATGAAGACATAACACATCCTTGTTTCAGTCCAACATTCCTATAGAAAAATTCACTTAGTTCACTATCCACACACATTGCAGCCCTAGCACCCTCATACATACTGTATTCTTCACGGCATTCAAGAGCTTCCCATTTACTCCATTATATTCTTAATACGCATCACATTCCTTGTCTATCCACTCTGTCACATGCTTTCTCCAAATCCATGAAGGGCACATATAACTTTTTTCCCCTTCTCTAGAAACTTTTCCACAAGAGATCTAAGGATAAATATCTGATCTACACAACCTCTTCGTTCCTAAAACCTCCCTGTTCTTCTCGCATAATTCCTCTGTTATTTCCCTGACTCTGTCAATAACTATCCTTCCATATACTTTTCCTATTACACTAAGACAAATGACGCCTATGATTACCCACACTTCCTTTTCCCATTTTCCATTTTACAGGGGAATAATTATACCTGACTTCCAGTCCTCCGGGTCGCTCCTTTCCTCCCAGGCCAATCTGCACATCTTCCATATCCATTCTACTACTATCTCTTCCCCGTGCTTCAGCAGTTTGCCACTCACTTCATCAGTTCCAGGGGCTTTCCCAATTTTTACTTTCTTCATTACATCCACTGCTTCCATCCTTCTATTCCCTTCCTCCCTTCTCAACTCCCTTCTTCTCCCAGCCATTTCCCAGCCATTTATACTCCCATTACATTTATTCTCTATGCTTAACAGTTCCTTAAAGTGTTCTCTCCATCTGCTCACTTTTTCTCTGTTCTCCACTATCAATCTACCACTTTTATCTTTCACTCCCCTATTAACTTCTTTATCACACTGTGTAACTCTCTTTACCTACATACATTCCCTCCACTTTACACTCAAACTCCTTCCAAATTCCTTATCCACTTTCTTCTTACTCTCTCTCTTACTAATCTTTTCACCTCTCTCTTCCTCTCTACCTATAACTTTCTCTTGGGTACTGTGATGAGTAAGGATGGAGGTTTGGAGGATGAAGTGCTTGAAAAGGTACAATTGGGAAGAAAGGTTGCTAGTTCTTTGAAATTAGTGATGAGAAATAAGGAAGTGAGCATGGAGTAAGAAAAATGCTGCTTTATAGTATTGTGATACAATCTCTAACGTATGGAAGAGAAGTATGGACCTTGTTGGAAGGACGCAAGTGAAGAGTAAGAGCAGTGGATAAACTATCTGAGAGGAGCATGTGGAGTTACATGGAGAAGCAGACTGACAAACGAGGTAATGAAGGAGCGTTGTGGTGTGGATGTGGATGTAACAGAAAGCGTCAAGAGAAATGCATTGAGATGCTTTGGCCATGTGGAGAGGATGGAGAGCGAGAGACTAACGAGGAGAGTGTACGTGAGTGATGTGGAAAGGGGAAGAGGTGGGGGGAGGCCGAGGATGAGATGGAAGGCTGGAGTGTAGAGGTGTATGAGAGAGGGATGTGTGAGCTGGAGGGAGGGCTAGTAATATGGGAGGGAACATGACGATATGGACGCGATTTGTTTATGGCCACCCCTTACTGGATTAATATGTCTTGCAATAGATAGACAAGTAGGCAGATAGAATCATGTAAAATGTAAAATGAGAATGAGGTGTGTAATGAGGTTAAGTGGGTTGAGAACTCTGCTTCAGAGTGACAACTGACTCCAAATATTTCTCTGTAAGAGCCTCAGATAAAACACTTCAATCTACATCATATTGTTTTATATTCAGAACTTATTTAGATGTATATAAAGTTCTTTTCCAGGCAGGTTCATTTATTTGACTCGTTACTGTTACCTAAGTTGTGCTCTTGAGCAATGTATTCATTTCATTTTGACTGAGTTACTCATTATCATGTGCGGCCCAACTTTCTAACACTTGTTGTCAACCCTTACTGCAACTCATCTACAATATGTTGCTTGGCTCGGCCGTAACTTCTGCCTGTGATGATTACATGTGTCAGGTAACGGAGAGAGAGAGAGAGAGAGAGAGAGAGAGAGAGAGAGAGAGAGAGAGATGGTGTGCAGGGACGAATATACTTCTTCATTTTCCTCGGCCGTACTTTATTCTAATATGGCTTCAGCCTTATCTTCATCATAGTGTAAATTCTGGAGTTCCACTATATCAGGTTAGTTGAGATTTATAGCTGCAGTTTTATGCAGGAGTGATCAGGTGAGAAATATTGCCAAGCGGTGAGTCGACATGGAAGACAGTGGTTCAGTGGGTGATTATTGATGGATGGATGGATGGGATTGTCCTGTAGATGGGTAACTGTGGTAGTGGCAGAGTCGATGGTTAGTGGAAGCAGGTGGGTAGTGACGGAGGTTGTGAAGGATGTTAGTACCGTAGTAATGAAAGTGATAGGGTGAATATTGTGAAAGGATTTGTTTGCGTGATGGGTGGCCGTTGGTGTGTGGGTGGCTGCTGACAGTGGAATTAAGTGAATATGTTCAGTAGGGGTTGCTCGAGAGTGTGTGTGTGTGGGGGGGGGGTGGCTGGTGACAGAGAAATAAATGAATGTGTGGTGCAGGCTGTGTGGGTGTTACGTTATGGCAGCAAGTGTGTATAATGATGAACTGGTGATGAAAGAAGTTAGATGTGGATGGTGGTAGTGACGTGGGTTGTTGGTAGGGAGTGTGTTGGAGGGTGAGTGGGTAGGTAAAAGCATGTGAATGGACTGGAAGTGGTAGGATTGTAAGTGAATTATCTAGAGATGATGAAGAAAATGCTTGTGATTATGTGGAAGTGGTGTGGGTGAACTGGGAAGGTAATGAGGTGGGTGTGGGTGGTAGCTGAAGTGGAGTGCTCTTGAACGTGGATGGCAGTGGACCGGGATGATAACCGGGTGTGCATGCGTGTGAAAGCTTGTAATTATAGCCTTAACCCGTCACGTCCCGAGGTTTTCCGCACCTCCGACATCCCCCAGTCCCGAGCTATTTTGGAAAAAAAAAAACTTTGGCTAAAACTTCCGCTTTGGTTGAGAAACGAAGGACGATCACCAAGAAAGGGCTTACCGTGGTCCATAAGTGGTCGGAACAGGTGAGGTCCCCCGCGCCAGGTATCGTATTCTATCATTGACGTGTGAGGCGCTCACGTTTTCTATGGTAGGAAATATTGGGAGAAACAACACACAACACCTCTATATTTATTGAATTTGAACTAATAAACAATAACAGTAGCAATATAATGGATTACAGACACATATATATGAAAAATAAGCATTGTACCATCGCACGAGCATAGCGAGTTAGGTCCGAGTCGTAACATGCTATATGCTAAGTTTCTTGTATCAGTCAACATCTCATTTTTTCTACTTGTATACTTCTGTTTCAATGACATTTTACCAATTTTTACTGTTTGTAAATGTTTTCAGATGTTTTCATTCATTATGATGACATGCAGCATAAGTTTAGTGCACATCGGCTTACTAAGCGCACTCGCTATGACTCGTATTTCAACATACCCAATTGTTTTATCACTTTCCTATTATTTTTTCCTTCACATAGAACCTTTCCCCCACAACTGTAAATGTTTTCAATTATTTACATTCATTACGAGGGCATTTAGCGAAATGCTAGCGCAAATTCACATAGCAAGCACAATCTCAAATACTCGTGTTTCATCTTCTACTTTATTTTTACAGTCCAATTATACTTTCCCACTTACATTACACACGTCTACACACCTATACTGCACTATACATAGTTACTGGCATTATTTATTCAAGTGAGCGTCAGAATATCGCATGAAAATACCCTCGCAATGAATGTTTCGACCAACATAATACTCAAACACTTACATACTTTTCTTCACATATATTACACACTTTCCCACTTGTTGACTTCTATTTTCATAATTACGGGCCTTATTCATTCAACTGAGCACCAGGATATCGCATCTCTATACACACGCTAGGAATATTTTGACTCAGAATATATTTCAGCACTTACAATAATTTGAACTTATATTATACCCGTTAGCATTTCCAATAATAATAATTACATATTTACGGGCCTTATTTATTGCACTGAGCGACAGAATATCGCATCATAAAACCCTCGCTAGGTTTGTTTCCACTTACAGCATATTTATACACTTACATACAATTTTTGCACTTATGTTATACCCGTATGCACTTTATACTAATATTTTCAGATCAACATGACTGATAATTTCACTGAGCGTCTGTTTGTCGCATTTACTTCATAGTTTCAGCGTCCTATCGCATTCACACCATATCAGAATTGCATCAAGGTGTGATATTAACTGAAACATGGGTGAATATAGAGACCCACGTCACACTTGACGTACTCATAGCGGGTGTCCTTCGTCTGTGTGGTGAGTCTCACCCGGGAATTGCTACACACGTGACACCTGCGTTGGGGCCTAGGTCTGTTTGGCTGGGGAGGGATAGGAGTGGGGAAATGGCAGCTGGATATTCTCAGGGGAGTTTGGGCAATAGGGGCAGTGCGGGTGCGATGTTGGGGCCTTTCAACAGCATAACGTGCAAACATCTCTCTTGTGAGCTCCCTCACAAACCCTTCAAAGGTTTCCTAAACTCCTGTTGTCATGGCATGAAGGTGGTGGCAATTCAGAGCAGTGATGTCTACCAAGTGAAAGAACAGTTTCTTATACCACTTTATCGTGGTCCTGGCACACTCTACCGTCGATATCATAAAGTCTGACTGGTCCACCAGGCGCATGTTTATGTTATAGTCCATGACACAGGTTTCCAAATGTGACGCCTGTTCTCGCTCCGGTAATCAACGGAATCAGTACGGTGCATCAAGGGGCGGTGAACCGTTGACAAGAGGCTTACTTCTCTATTGTGGTTCCACACAGTTGCAAGGATGTTGTTGGCTTTGAAGAAGACAACCTCATTCCTGTCAAGTTTCAGCCCTACCTTGGCCATGTGACGCCGGTTCACTTTCACGGTTCCACAGACTCCCGTTTCATGCATGTGAAGATAACGAGCGAGAGGAGGGCTAGTGTACCAGTTGTCCAGGTAGAGGACGTGACCACGATGAAGGTAGTCTTCTATCATCGTCTTTACCACTGCTCCCGACAGTCCAATACTCCGATCTTCTATTATGTCTGTCTGTGCACTGGTGTACAAGACTATGTCTTGCACGTATCCAGTCCTACAGTCGCACATAACAAAGATCTTGAACCCAAAACGGTGCCTTTTGCTGGGTATATACTGCTCAAATGAAATATTACCTCTCCACAACACGATACTCTCATCTATGACGAGGTCTCTATAGGGATAAAATGACGAACGAAAGGTTTGCCTCAGGTGATCAAAGACCAACCTAATTCGCCTCATCTTATCTGTGTCGTTCGCATTTGCAGGATCATGAGCATCATAGAAATGGAGGCAACTTAGAATTTGTTGAAACCGATTACGGCTCATCACTTGCCCAAATATTTGTGTAAACATAACAGGGTCCCTTGTCCAGCAAGCCGGAATTCTGTTTTTTCGTATAATACCCATCAAAAGGACCAGGGCAAAAAATAGGAACATTTCTGAAAGGGAGACAGGGTAATCATATATGATAGAATGCCTACTCCTTGTTCCCAATCTTTCACTCTCAAGGCGCTGGGTGCTTGCAAAAAGGTTGGTTTGGTAAACAATCTGCTCCACGAATGCCTCACTAATAAACAGGTGGAAAAAATCCAACCTGGTGGAATTACGGTGAATTCCGGGAGCAATGCAGCCAGAGCGCCCCTGCTCAGTGAAGGGGTGAATGAGGGGAGAAAAATCACTCCCATCCTCCCAATTCCATCCCACAAATCCCTCGTCCCCATCATCCCCATCACCACCTTCGTCTGGGTGGGGAGGAGATCCCGGTGGGGGAGGTTGGGGAGACGGAGTGCGGAGGGCTTCCCCACTCTCACTCCTCTTCCCTCTGCATTTACCCTTTCCCTTTCCCTTACCTTACGGCCTTGAGGAACATTAGAGGGCTGTGGGGATGAAGTTGGGGAATACTGGGGAGCATAAGATGTGCTGGGGAGTGGTTCCTCCCCACCTTCCCCCTCCATGACAACACCACGTGATTCTTCATGCACCCTAGCTCGCCCACGTGTTAGGAGATACTGGGGAGCATAAGACGTGCTTGGGAGTGGTTCCTCCCCACCTTCCCCCTCCATCACAACCCCACGTGATACAGAACGCACCCGCACTCGCCCATGTGATACACCCCGCCGCCTCACACTACCTAGGGAGAGCAATGACTCACTTACGCCACTCTCACTTTCCATACTCCTCTCTGCACTTTCCCTTTCACTCCCCACTCCCTTCACGGCACTTCCTAACTCCCCAAACAAAATACTACACCCATACTTGCTCGTCCGACGTGGTGTGCGCTTGGGGCCACGATGAGTTATTACGTCACGTCCACACCATGTGGCAGCACGTCCCTCGACTCCGTCCTCGTCCTCGTCATCGAATTCGGGTTCCACATCACGTTGGGGCTGGGCATAGGATGTTGCACGTGGTTTCTTGGCCAGCTGCCCCTCTCTAGCAGCACGGTAAGTCACGTACTGCCGCTTCCTGGGGGACGGGACTTCTTCATCACTGCTAGTGGTTTTCTCCTCCTCTGGCTGCACATAATCTTTATCAACAACCTCGTCATCCAGTGGGGAATCACTGTCGCCTGTAAAGGTGTCCAGGGCGGCTTGAATTTTGACCTCTGAGAGACCTCTCATAGCCATGTCTGAGCAGGACCATTGCTAACAGGTGAGTGGACGAGCCACGGGTTAGCGCGGGTCGCGCGGGGTCACTGAGTGTCCATGCCTAGTGGCAGGTAGGGGAAGGTCAAGTGAGGATACGTACCAAAAATCAAGCACAAAATTTGAAAATTGTCGAAATTATGCACTTTGCAATTGCACGACGTACCGGTACGTCGCTGGGACTGGCAAATGCAAATCATTGCAACATACCCATACGTCGACGGGATGGGGCGGGTTAATGATTCCTGAAGTATGCATGTAGTAGTGATAATGGTGATGCTGAAGCTAAAATTGTGTGTGTGTGTGTGTGTGTGTGTGTGTGTGTGTGTGTGTGTGTGTGTGTGTGTGTGTGTGTGTGTGTGTGTGTGTGTACATTCTAGAGTACAAAAGATAATCCTGGAATATTTTGATCAGATAACTGTTGTAGTGAATATAATTGTGAATATCCATACTTGCAAGTGACAGTAGTGGGTGAAAGAAATGATGTTTCTGCTGAGCATATTGGCTGTGTTCACATTATGGTGACTTGTAAATCATTCCAACTACCATGAAATGAAACGTAAAAGCAGCTTCTTTGCAGGTAAGTGAAAGAAATAAAGCACTGGATGTACTGAATTTTAAAGAAGGTTGTGGAATAAGTAATTGTGTGGCTGCAATTATAGATGTTTGTAACAAATATAAATATTGTGGTAATGATTGTGAGTGGTTGCTGTAGTTGTAGTGACTGGTGGTAGTTGTGTCTATACCGGGATGGTTGTGAACTGTATCAAGATTAGTCGTAGATGTAGTAACGGTAGTACTGGTTGTGGTTTTGGATGACTATGTATCATAGCAGTGATTTTACAGGATGTGGTTATAGATGCATCAGTGGTTGTATTACTTATGCCATTGGGTGAATGGGAATTGCAAATGGAAATGTGACTATGGATATAGGTGATTGTGGCAGGGATTGTGAGTAGAGATAACAATTGTATGTTATGACTGGCGGTGGAAAACAGCTGGTCTTCGTGGTGACAATTGTAGTGGTTGCTTAGGTACAACAATTACATCGGAAAAAGACATATACTACCACTGGCCAAGTGAGACTGCCAGAGGTTAATCAGTAATCAATGTCTCCCTAACAGCCTCAGTGAACAGCTACTGAAAATGAACGATAGCACTGCAGTTACTCTCCAAATGTTTCGTAGTAGTAACACGCTGCACTGCACGTCGTTCAAATCTATGTAGGTACGAAATTGACCTGTGCTAATTTTGCAGTTAGGAAAGTACTGTGTCCATCTACAGTATTGAATTATTCGTCACATATGCTTAGTATTACCTGTCCGTTCATTTTACTTTATATTTTTCTTTTTCTCAACCGCCTCATTAAATTTTCCGATCCATCTCTTTTGACCATTCTAGCCCCCACCACCCCTATTATTCCCTTTCATTCCTTGTTTCATCCCTCTACTCCTTTTCTTTAAGATTCTTTTTGAGCCAGGTAGAGAAAGTCGATGGTCATTATTTCTGTACGAAATGTATCTGTGTGTGTCTGTGTCGATAACTCAAAACTCAGAAAGTATTGATTGTAGAAGGCATAGTTATTATTTAAAGTTGTTTAGAGTCACAACTTGAGTTCACATGTCACTCAACCAGCATTTGGAGTCATCCAGGATGGACACATGAGTCAAGTTTTCATCTAACAGTATTATTACAATCTACCTTGCTCACAGATGACGAGTAGTCTTGTCTTCCACTTTATTATCCTTCCTTGTTTTTCTTCCATCTTTTCTATTTTTAATCTCTGCCTCCTCGTTCATCCTTCTTACCGTCCTACTTGTACTCTCTCGTGCACCTGCCTTACCCTTTCTCACCCACCCATTTCCTCACCCATATACTTTGCCTCCCCACATCTACCGACTTTCCCTTCCCTCACCCGGTTGTCTTGGGCAGATATGGTTTGATCTGGGTGAATTTCGATTGACTTGGGCTGTTTTCCATTTCCCTATCTACGCACTCGCCCCTCCCATCTAACTTCATTTTCTGCCCTCAAGTATCTATCCTTCTTTCTTCCTCTAATCTATCCACATCTCCCACTCATCTGCCGACTCCCCCCCCCCATATTATTGCTCTTCCTCCTATGATAATACTCGTTTACCTTTCAGTTACCTCCCTACACTTCCCTTCCCTTACCTACTTAAGTTAGTTTTCCTTCCTTCATCTACCTACTTTCTCCTTCCCCTTAATTGCTCAGTTATTTCTTTCCCTCATTTAGCCATTTTATCTCCCTCTCATCTGACTACGTTTTTCATCTCATCATCGCCTCCTCTTTCCTCCTCATCTTACAACCCTTTCCACTTGTTTCTTCCACTCGTCTCACTCAACAGTTTGGATGTTGTGTGACAGAAACTCTTGAGCACTCCCTGTTAGAGATCACCCCTTCCCCCCCCTCCCCATAACTTTCCTTATAAACCTTCCTCTCCCTCCCTAACGTCCGCAGTTCCTACCCTGACTACGATTCTAAACCCCTTTCCTCTCTGAACAACCTCTCCAACCTCCCTCTTTCCTCATCGTACCCCTCCAACTTCCCCCTTCCCTACAATCCCCCCTCCTCTACCTCTTCTCAAACCACCCAACGTACTAAAAGTTTCTTATGGCTAGTATTCCACTCCCCTCTTTTCTCAGTCTCATTCAACTTCCTGCTTTTCTCTCCTTGTCTTTAACTGATAGAATATTTTTGTTAGTTAACCTTTCCTCTACAAACAACCACGAATGAACCAACAGATCTGTTGCTATTTGTTTTCCTTTTTATTAACTTTCCCTCTCTTGTTCATTTTCCTCAACCCCCTCTCACTTATCAACCCGTCACTCGCTCTTTCTTTCACCATGCTATATTCCAACCAATTATCCCCCCCTCTTTCTTTTTTTTTTTTTTTGTTCCAACCTTCTACCTTTATCTGAATTAATACTAATCAGCCGTTCTCCCTCTGCCATCCCCCTCCCCTAATGCTGTAAATATCCTCCACAGTATAGTAGCGTTTGTATACATTATAGATGGTATCCAATTTGTAGGATAAGCAATAGTCCACAGCAGATATTGTCAGATTCTGTTTTGATTGTAGTATTATTTCAACAGAATATTCACTATAGTTTGGTTCTAAAGTGATTGGCAAATGTATGACTGCGGACAAAATATACATAAGTAGTATTAGGCACAACTTAAGCTAAGAATATTGTACAGTATATAATGTTCCACTTTACTCCCTGACGCAGCGCTCTTCTTAACACTCACAATCACATATCCATCTTCAACACCCCTCAATCTTGTTTCTCAACCCCATCCTAATTCAACATCCCCTCTTTCCTTCCACTCCTCCTTCCTTCATTCATCCCCTTCCCCCATAACATCTACACTCCCACTTTTTCCCACAGACGTCCTTCACACTCTATTTCGGCTTCCCTTCTTGTTTCACACCTCCTACTTCCTTCAGGATCACCTCTCTTCCCCATAGAATGTGTCCTCATAACATTTCTTCACTCTCTTCCTTTTCATACCTCCTTCATCACAACCCTTAGTCCCTTGCACAGTTCAGCACCCTTTCTCTCCTCTTTTTCTGTCCTCCTACATCATTCCTTCAAAACACTTCTTAGCATGTTTGTCTCCCTCCTACCATCCCTGAAATCCGCCCCTGTTGTCGAGTCAACAAAACTGTTTTCTCCAAAACTCTTCCTCACCATCTTTTCTATCCTTCTACATACTTCCTCCAGACTCCTTTCTCACCCTTCTCGCTCCTTCACCAGCATCCTTTTTTTACCTACTCTCGCCACTATCCTTCCTTACCTTCTCATCTAGCCCACCTCTATCCCCTTCACCCCCATCCCTACCCACCCTACTTAATCTGTTAATCTGTCCAACAATCTTCTTTTCTCCCCCATGGGCCTCGCCTCCAAGGTTTGTTTTTAACATGGATCTTACTGAGTTCACAGGATAAAAAAGTCTACATAGCAATTTACTGATGTGAAAAATTACCCCCTGTCGTCATTTTTACATGCGAAGAAGCCGTCCAGTCTGTAATTGATACTCGTGGGAGATATTGTTTTCTTCTTCTTTTTCAATGAAAGGTCGAATATCAGCTCTTACAGACCCCTGAGCGATGTTCTTATGAAAGACGAAAATGGTCAGCTTGAAATTCTGAGTTGATTTAAAATGTCAGCTGTTGTGTCAGCTGACGCATCAGCTGACAATTAGGCGATTCATGCAAAATTTTATCTCCATTGTTACTCTCAGCTGTATGGCTTTGTTATCAAATATTTTCATATATGCTATGTTTTAAAGACAGAATCTTTTAAAGACTGTCCGCAATAGTTCCGCCTCAGATTAATGATGGTAGTCGCTTCTTGTTTTTGAATAATCGCTCTAACTTGGCTGTATGAGTTAACACAAAGCAAAAGCAAGCATCTCGGACACTACTTGAGCCCAACAAAGCTTGTAAATATGATCAGGCCTTCTTCGTCTTCTTCTTCTCCTTTCGGCTCTCCCCTTAGGGGTCGCCACAGCGGATCACCCGTCTCCATCTTACTCTGTCTTCTGCATCTTCTTCTCTTACACCTACCACCCGCATGTCCTCCTTCACTACATCCATAAACCTTCTCTTTGGCCTTACTCTCTTTCTCCTGCCTGGTAACTCCAATTCTAGCATCCTCCTCCCGACATACTCCTCATAAATATGATCAGGCCTTCCCGCTCGGATATTCTAAATACCTGTACACATATCCCTCTACGGGAAGTTATAGCCGGTCAGAGCGGCCGGTCGACTATAGTGAGTGCCTCATTCCCCCTTTCCAGGTCCGAGACTGAGAATACCTCCACGGGCAGCAACCATTATTGTTGTTTGTACTGACCAAAATGTTTTTACTGACCGAAATTATTTGGGAGGAGAGGCGTAAGGAAAAGTGGTAAAAAGGAATACTATTAGCGGGTTGGAACAGAGAGAGAGGGGGGGGGGCAGAGACAAACAAGCAGAGATGCAGATAGAATGACAGAAGAAGGAGTGTAAGAGTGAGAAGTGGAAATGAGCTATGAGTAGGAGGAGACCTCTGAGAGGGAGGGGCAAGACAGATAATACTGAATGGGTGGCGAGTGGAAGAGGAAGAGAGGAAAGTGCAGGGAATTAGCAGGAATAAACTATGCTCAGGTGCAGGGAAAAAAAAAAAAAAAAAAAAAAAAAAAGGACGGCACAGACAATAAGGGGAAGGGAAAAGGAAAAAATAGATGAGAACGGAAACAACTGTGAGAGACGGAGAGAGAGAGAGAAAGAGAGAGAGACAGAGACAGAGACAGAGACAGACAGACAGACAGACAGACACAGACGAATTAAAACGAAAAAGTAATAAGGTAGAGCGATCGAGAGAGACGATATGAAAAATGTAAAAAAAAAAAAAAAAAAAAAGGATAACATAGGAAACAGTTTCTGAACAAGAGCAAAGGCCATGGAATCAGAATAGTAATGGGGAAGGCAGGAAGCATGATTGAAAATATATATATATATATTATAGAAGAAGGGAAACCAAACGCAAGGTAGAATGATGCAGATATGGAAGGATGTGGTAAATACAAAGGTATTGCATAGACAGAAAAAATAAGTAAAGGTTCACCAAGGAATTCTGGCAGGGGAATAAGAAAACACAAGAGATTAAGACAAGCCTAAAACAAAAAGGGGGAATATTAGAAGGAGAAGGAAAATATCTTAAATGAAATCCACCTGAAAGAGAATGAGCGTAGAGGATAGTAACCAAAATGAAAACATAATTACGTCTTAATGACAACGTGAAAGGAGAGACGTGGGAATGTGAACAAAGAAAAAATCCTGCCGTCTCCCGGAATAACGAAACTTTTATCATTCTCTGCTTCCACAACGTATTTTCTTTCCTCACACGTAAGTTACGCTTGATCCTGTGAGATATGACGGTGTGAGGTGAGGTGAGAGAGGAGGCGAGGAGGGGTAGAGAGGAAGGAAGACGGAAAGATATGAGGTGAAGGAGAAAGAGAGGTGAGAGAAAGAAATGAGGTGTGGTGAGAATTAGAGGAACGAAGCGTGTAGGTGTGAAGTGAGTAATGAGATAAGGTGAAATGTAGATGACAGAAGACCTGAGGTGACGAGGAAATGCGTGAAGGAAGAGGTGGAGAGAGAAGATGAAGAGTATGAAATAAGTGTTGAGGAAATATCCAGAGGGAGAGATGAGAGTAAAATATGGAACGAAGAAGAGAGAAAGTGAGGTGAGGTGAAGAGAGGAGAGGGGAGGTTTGTGATATGAGCTGAGAGATAGTGTGGGGAGAAGAGGATATGATGTGAGAGTCGAGGAGGGGAAATAAGGTAAGGAGAGGACAAGAGAGGATGTGAAGTGGTGGAGATAGGAGAGGATGTGAAGTGGTGGGAATAGGAGAGAATGTGAAGTGATGGGGATAGGAGAGAATGTGAAGTGGTGGGGATAGGAGAGGATGTGAGGTGTGGGAAAGAGAGTTGATGAAGTGAAAGGGAATGAGAATGTATACTCGTGAAATGTGAGGATATGAGGTAATGCGAGGATATGAGACGTGAGGGAAAATAGTAATGACAGGAGGCTAGTTGAAGTGAGAATATGACAGGGGAGAGCATAAGCTGAGTTGAGGGTGAGAAGCATTATGAGTATGTAGGTGGTGATGATGTGGGGTGAGGTGAAGGAAGAGAAAACCACGTAAGGATATGAGATGCGGATATGTGATGCAAGAGGAGGTGCAGTAAGCATAACGTAAGATGGTGATATGGGAATGAGGAGATGAATGCTAATATTGTCCTTAATATCGTTCATTATTTTCTCGTTATCATTGTCACCATCATCTTCCATACCATCAGTGTCAGCATCACCAATGATATCTTTACCACTTACATTATTGCCATTATTGTCATTGTCGTTAAAAGCATCACAGTCACCATCAGAACAATTTCATCATTATAATCAACAACGACATCATCAGCATCACTATAAAAATCATCGTTCTAGTTAGATTACCATCACCACTACCTTCCTCATCTATAACACTCATCATCACCCTCATCTATAATTCCTGTCGTCTCAACCACCACCACTAATACATTCATCGCCACCATAATTTCCACCACTTTCCCCTTCATCATAATCATCACCATCGTCATCATCAGAGTTTCCCATAGCGCCATACACAACTAACTTTCTTACCTTCAATCTCTATCTGCTCTTTCTCTCCCCTATCATTCCTCTCCCATACCTTCTCCCTAACCTTCCAGATTTATAAGTATTCCATTTCTTTTTTACTTCTTCTCCTACTTTCTCTCCAAAAATTTCTTTCCCACATACATACTTCATTCGTTCTTTGGTGTAATATTTCCTCTCTCTCTCTCTCTCTCTCTCTCTCTCTCTCTCTCTCTCTCTCTCTCTCTCTCTCTCTCTCTCTCTCTCTCGCACAGGCAGCGGCGAAGCAGAGCAGGATATAGCAATTAACATTACCGAGCACTTACATGCGGACGCTTAGGGAAGACAGGCGTGGGCTGTCTGAGCGGATGAGATGATGACAAAGCTGCTGGAAGGAAAGAGGGAAGAAGAGAGAAAATGAAGGATGGAGAAGAAAGAGGAGAGGAAGGGTGTGAGAAGAAATGTTGGGAGGGAGGGAAGAATAGAGGAATCAAGAATAAGGAAGGAAGGTAATAGGGAAGAGAGAGAGAGAGAGAGAGAGAGAGAGAGAGAGAGAGAGAGAGAGAGAGATTATGCAAAAGGTAGTAGAAGGAGAAACAGTGGGATGACAGAACGGAAAGACGAACAGAGAAGAAGAACAGAAGGAGGAGGAGAAGGAGGAGGAGGAGGAGGAGGAAATTGGAGATGGAAAGAAATGAGGAAGGAATGAGTGGGTGAAGGAGATCTGCTTGGACGTGGGGAAATGGGGAAGAATAAAAAGCGTAATAAAAAGAATATCAACAGAAGGCAGAAAGATACAGAGGATGGAGAGAAAGGGACAAACAAGGGTGAGGGAAGGAGAAATGACGGAATGGAGGTCATCGGTAAAATGAAGGGGATAATGGAAAGAATATTTAGAGGAGAAAATGGGAATAGTTACATTGGTTTACAGAACACACAGATCTTCTTTTCCTTCTTATTTACAGCGACCTTAGAATTAATAGAAATAACTGTCTAACTGTAGAAGTTGAAGAATCACAGGAACTGTCGAACAATATAGCAGAGCAGAAAGGTCATCCCATTCCTTCCCTCCAGCTAATGAAAATGTGAATCATACGAGATTGATATGTAGCAGGAACACCGTACGATACGGAAATTCATGAAGGAAATTTTGTACATAGGTAGGAGATGGTTCTAGTATAAAATCAGTCATTCTCAAAAATAAAAATAATACTACCAGCCATGCATTCTTTAATTTTTGTATGCCCCATATTCGTACTGCATATAAGCACACACCTCCATCCTTTTCCTTCCTCTTACAATTACATTTCCTTCCGTCTGGTCAGATGGCCAAAACTGATACTACAGTACATATTAAGATAACACCTCTGGGTAAAAGCAGACAACATAGCCAGTATTAATATTTAACACATCTACATGTGTTCTAGCCACATTGTCATCTCTGAAAACTATTTTTGGAATATTTTATCACTGTTTACTTAAAGCTGGTAAAATAGGACTTTTTTCACAATACTGACATATTCATTTGAATTTTGCTGCTGTAATTTTGAGCAAATTTGCAATACTCTGCATCTCATGTCCTGGTATGATCACATTTATTGATGATACCAACTTATGCTAATAGTAGTTGGTGCTAGATAGAGTGCCTATAAATATTCCTTTTCTTCCAGGTGAGTCATTTTGGAGCCAGTAGGAGATGTAGTGTCCAAGAAAAGATGAATAACAAGTGACATTAAATGGCAAAAGTGTTTTATTTGTCAACACGATTATGGAAAAAAAAAAAAAAAAAAGGCAGGATATACTGCTAAGAAATGCATGCATCTAAGGATGGACTGAAGTGCATTAGACTCTGAGCACATGAATGTGAGAAATACAAAGATGTGGAGTATGTTGATATTGTGTATCGAATTCAGGAGTTTGTGGATACAAACACCGAAAAGATCCAGTGGCACAAAACCTGCTATTCTGCTTTCACCAAAGTCACTGTCATTGCTCGTCTTAAGAAGCGCTTTGAAAGCATACATGCCCCACATATTCATGTGAAGCAAAGGACTCACTGGAACCTGCAAACCTAAGTCTACTAATACCAAGTCTGTTCACTTTCCTTCACGGCGCAGGGAGGCGTGGCTTGTGTGACGTCAGTCGGCTTAAGTAACAGAAAATGTATAAAAGGGCAGACTCAAATTGAACATTTGTAATAAGGGAAAACGAAGATGGGGAAGAAGTGCGGACTCGTTTAACCATATAACATAGCAGTAGGTTCCCTCACACCCCTACGCATTCCCTCACACCCCCATACCTATCCTTACACATTTCAGTCCCTTCCCTCACTTCGGACTGAAAATGTGTCATGATCTGGAGAGCACAGCATACATCCACTCACCACCACGGTCAGGCGTCAACTGAACTTGGATTTCGTGCCAGCTGACGTCACTCCGATGCTCCGCCCCCTGCGCCAGCTTGGACCCGTTTTAGATGGAAGTGATCCGACTTGTTATTAGTAGACTTAGCTGCAAACGGCTGTTGCCCTCGCTCCACTCGAAGTTCAATGCCTCCAGTTACTTGGGGAAAACGTCTTTTTTGTCAGAAGGATAAGCCCGCAGAAAAACTTCACAACATCCAGGTCTTGCATACATCTGAACAGTCTTCACCTAGCTCAGCTAGACACAAAATTACGATGCAGGCTTACTGGAGTCAATTATTTGACTGCCACAGAAGGCAAATATCATCTCATCTGCTACAGAACATTCTTCAGGTAGTACCACACTTCATTGGGAGCAGATGTAAATAATCCATATACCATTTTCTTACACATTGTAGCAGATGAACATAGAGCAGGACTTGCCAGAGGTGAAATATATTCGTTGAAAACAGTTGGGGAAAGATACTGTGAACTCACTGCAGACTTGACTCATGAGAGCTCAGGTTGCTCTCCGGATCCTAAAGAAAACAAAGGATGATGTACAGGAATCCAAAGATAAATGAATATGGTTAGTTGTGTAACTGGCAGTATGGTCACGAAGATACTAAGTTGACTGTACTGCGTGTCATTAAAGATCAAGGCAGTCATCAGTCCCCAAGACATGATGACATCAGTGGGATAGATCAGCATCACGCAGAGGTTGCGCCTGAGGTTTTGTACCAGCTGTTATGATTCCTTTGCACTGATGACAGTTACGGTGACCAAGAATGTGAAGATGAACAAATCCCGAACAAAAAGCTACTCAGCATTGCTCACGACATTGTTTTCTTAGCATCTGGTGGACGGAAACCAGCACTAAAACACATTGGAATTGGAATTGCAGTACACTAAGCTAAACATTCAAAAAACTTGGTGCAGTTATTTTATGCTGTTGAGCACAACATAAGCTATGGGTCAGTGCTGAGGACAGATACTGCTACAGCGAATGAGGCTTTGTAGCGATACTTTGACAATGGTGTTTACTCCACTAAATTTCGTCAAGGCAAGGCTCCCTGGATACATCATGTACGCAGATTACAACATACACATAAATTAGGAGACCGTTGATGGGAAAATGAACCTATCATATGGACTATATATATATATATACTTTCTCCCTCTCTCTCTCTCTCTCTCTCTCTCTCTCTCTCTCTCTCTCTCTCCAGATATATATATATATATATATATATATATATATATATATATATATCACTCTCATCTTAAATGTCGGGACCAGCTGCCTAGCCCCGGGCTCCTACGCTCATGGAGCAATGCAGGATTGGATGATTGATATATATATATATATATATATATATATATATCTATATATATATATATATATATATATATATATACACACACACACACACACACACACACACACATACACACACACACTAGCAGGGATACCCGGCGTTGCCCGGGCCAGAAAGGAAAACACTCCAATCCTATTTTTTTTTTTTTTTCTAGTTCAGTCTTTCTTTCTACTCCGGAAAGACCATGTACCCCTTATGCTTTTGAAGAGGGATTATACGAAGTCTAGGAACTTTCTATTTCAGTTTTCGCAGACTACCACACAATATTTGTGCACACTTGTTTACCATTACAGGTGACCTCAAGTGACTTCGGAGGTCAACCTCACATAGCCTATGCCCGAACTGGAGGTCATGTGAGTCTCCATGCCAAAAATTAGGCTGCTGGGTCCAGTCGTTCGCGCATGTATTACCGGTGACCTCAAATGACCTCGAAGGTTAACCTCACATAGTCTACGTTCAAAGTGGAGGTCATGTGAGTCTCCATGTCAAATATGGGGCTGCAGGGTAGCCGTGTTGCCCAGGCCAAAAAGGCGAACACTACCGGTGACCTCAAATGACCCAGACCTGAATTTTAACCACCCAGAAACCATCCTTGGGTCACCCTGATTTAGAATATATATGGGTCTGGTGGTCTCTGACCCTTGGTTTGAGCGTGATTGAAGGACAAACAAACAAATAATCAAATAAACAAACAACGCAGCTCGTGTATATATATATATATATATATATATATATATATATATATATATATATATATATACATACAGTATATATATATATATATATATATATATATATATATATATATATATATATATATATATATATATATATATATATATATATATATATATATATATATATATACTAGGTGCTACCTAAAAGTTCCAGTAATTTGAACAGAGGGAGCCAACCGTTTGCAGTTTTGCCTTATGCCTCTAGGAGAAGTCAGCAGCACCCCTTGTGCATCAGTGTGGCCCCGCCCGTGTCTGTGAGCGGACGTGTTGTTGAGCCATGCTTACTATTGCAACGTGGTGTGCGGGTGGTTTGGCGATTTTATAATGGCAGACTAATGGTGCAGCAATGTCAAGTCGATGTTGATCGTTTTCTTCGATTTCCAAGGGATTGTTTACAATTCGTCCCACCCGATCAATCTGTCAGCAGAAAGTTTTACTGTGAAGTTTTGCAGCGTCTGAGGGAGAACATCTGCCGCAAACGTCCAGAACAGTAGAACAAGGACTAGGTCCTGCATCATGACAACGTCCCTGCCTACACATTAATTGTTGTCCGGCAGTTCCTGGCTTCCACTAACACGGTAGTCATTCCCCACCCACCCTATTCGCCTGACCTTGCTCCCTGCGACTTTACCCTGTTTCCCAAGCTGAAATTACGACTGAAAGAGCATCGATTTGACTCGATTGAGGAGATCCAGATGGAGTAGCAGGAGGTGCTCAAGACCATGAGGCCTGAAGTCTTCCAGGGATGCATGGGCTCATGGAAGAAACGCTGGGACCACTGTATACATGCCCAAGGAGACTACTTCAAAGGCGACAGTGAGAACTAGAAGGTAAGGTAACTTATATTCCTACAGTATTCAACTTACTGAAACTTTTGGGTAGCACCTCGTGTGTGTGTGTATATATATATATATATATATATATATATATATATATATATATATATATATATATATATATATATATATATATATATGCCGCCGTCATCTTCATCATCATCCGGACCACCTTTCCCACCCTAGAGCAGGGTAAGAAGTAGCAGCGTCCAGACAGCCCAAGTTCGCCCAGACCTATGGGCCACACGTCCATTCACTCATCACTCAAGCTTCCGGAATCCTGGCTCTATCTGATACACCAGAAACATTCAACACATTCTGTACCTTCACATAAATGTATCCGATAGAGTCAATCAGGACGCTGTCACGTTAAAAATGGCGTGCAAAATCCTTGATCATGCACTTCTCACAACATTCATCCAGCCAACTCGATCTCTTGTCAGTCCTCTAGCCTCACTGACTTCCATACCTCCTTTCCTCACACACTCATCCACCATATCCCTCCACCTTCTTGGCCTACCTCGCCGCCTCCCTCCCTCAAATTCGCTCAGATATACCGGTTTCACCACTCTATTGTTAACCATTCTCTCCACATGACCATACCATCTCAGTACACTCTCTTTGATTCTGGTGTCCTCCGACTTCCTCAAACTGCATCTTTCACGAATCAAATTATTCTGTATCCAAAAAATATATATATATATATATATATATATATATATATATATATATATATATATATATATATATATATATATATATGTGTGTGTGTGTGTTTCGTTCCTGACCGGGAATCGAACCCGAGACTCCCATAATGGATTTACCTGGTTCGTCAAAAAAAATACAGATGGTTCAAGTTTTATCACGTTGTGGTGTAGTGGCATCAGTGCCTAACTTCTGTCTAGAAGTTCCGGGTTCAAATCCCTGTCAGGAGCGTAGAAAACATTTTATACACACGCGTGTAATGTGTGTCTCTCCAGCATAGAAAGATGCTCGTGTTGTGTCTGGGATAGATTAACACTGCTCTGTCACTTGCCGAGTTGCGTGGGGTTAAGTAATAATCCCAATGTGCTGTGACTGAAATGTATACTCCCATAATGGATACTGTATACCTGGTTCGTCAAAAAAACAAAAAAAAATCAGGTAACTCGGCTTTTTCTCACACCGTGGTGGAGTGGCATCAGTGCCTGACTTCCAACTAGAAGTCTCGGGTTCGATTCCCGGTCAGGAGAGTAAAAAACATTCGTACACACGCGTGTAATATCTCTCCAATATATATATATATATATATATATATATATATATATATATGTATGAGGAATACGCCACAAATACGTGTGATATACTATATGAAGTATAACTCCCTCGGAATATCGAGCTTTCGTTTATTATCTCTTCACTGTATATACACTGTATATGGCTAGTTAGGGAGTGATCGCCCTCTACCTACACAGATCAAAAGCCCTCGGGAGCAGGGGGGTGGTTGCTTTCTCAGGCAGAGGAACTCCTTGAATCAAAGTGAAATGGCTGGGAAGCATGCCGGCACGTGACTGGCTACAGCATAGCTGGGTCTTTCGGGTGTGGGCAATCAGGCAAGTTAGCTGCCTACTGCGACTGCAACACAATGGCGAGGTGTTCAGGAAGTTAGCCAAAGAAACCTTGATGGACTCTGAAAGAACAATAATGGCCCCCAGTCCCGTGCAGCCCTTAAATGGGCAGGGGGTGCTAAGAATCTCACGGTTGCCTCAATTACAATCTAATTCCTTTGTTAATGCAAAAAATACAACTAAAATTGGTAACTGGAATGTGAGAAAGCTAAATCATGACGGTAAAATCGATGAGTTAGTGAAGGTTTTTCAAAATTACGGACTTGATATTTGTGCTCTGACAGAAACTAGATTAACTGGAGTCGATAAGTTGGATTTGGAGGATGGTATACGTTTATTGATATCTGGCCGACAGGACGGAATGCATTATCAGGGAGTAGGATTGTTGCTGGGTTGTAAGGCAAATAAGGCTTTATGTGAGTGGGATCCTATAGATGAGCGATTGTTATACGCACGGTTTAAATCAAATCATGGCAACATCAGTCTGTTTGTGTGTTATGCACCTACTAATGATGCACTCGATGAAAGGAAAGA